>NC_030384.2:4753785-5053785 GCF_001625215.2 Daucus carota subsp. sativus | reverse complement strand
AGTTTGTCAGGTCAGAGTATGAATATCAGAGTTTGTCAAATCAGAGCATAATCATCAGAGTTTAGATCAGAGAATAACAGATGTAGATCAAGTATATAAAAGTGATTAATAACAGATATTTTATTACGAAATGTAGCAGAGTTTAGAGAGGACCAGAGATCATCCCTAATTCGTTTACAAGTCTTGTAAATGTTGCTTCAGCCAAAGGTTTGGTGAAGATATCTGCTAACTACTGATCTGTTGGAACAAAGTGAAGTTCTACTGTTCCTTCCATCACATGTTCTTTGATGAAATGATATCTTATGCTGATGTGCTTGGTCATGGAATGCTGTACTGGATTTCCTGTCGTGGCAATAGCACTTTGGTTATCACAGTAAATAGGGATTTGAGTAAGAGATAACCCATAGTCCAACAGTTGATTTTTCATCCATAAAATCTGAGCACAGCAGCTTCCTGCAGCAATATACTCTGCCTCTGCAGTAAGATGTGGAAATTGATTTTTGTTTCTTACTGAACCAAGACACCAGTCTTCCTCCAAGAAATTGACAACTCCCACTTGTGCTTTTTCTGTCTATTTTGCACCCTGCAAAATCTGCATCAGAGTAACCAATCAGTGTAAAATCTGATTCTCTAGGATACCAGAGTCCCATCTCAACTGTACCCTTGAGATATTTGAAAATCCTTTTGACTGCTACCAGATGTGGTTCTCTCGGATCTGCTTGAAATCTTGCACAGAGACAGGTAGCAAACATGATATCTGGTCTACTAGCAGTCAGATATAGAAGTGAGCCTATCATACCTCTATAGTTAGTAATTTCTACTGATGATCCAGTATCTTTATCTAACTTGGTGGCTGTTGCCATGGGAGTTGTAGCAGCTGAACTATCCTGCATACCAAATTTCTTTAGCAAGTTCCTGGTGTACTTAGACTGATTAATGAATATGCCCTCATTAGTCTGTTTTACTTGTAGTCCCAGAAAATAGCTCATTTCTCCCATCATGCTCATCTGATATCTAGACTGCATAAGCTTTGAGAATCTCTCACAGAGTTTAGGATTAGTAGATCCAAAAATGATATCATCTGCATAAACTTGAACTAAAAGCAGGTCATTACCATGGTTGAGATAAAACAGAGTTTTGTCTATTGTACCTCTGTTGAAACCACTGTCCAAGAGGAATTGAGCCAGAGTTTCATACCATGCTCTTGGTGCTTGCTTTAGTCCATACAGTGCCTTATCCAGTCTGTAGACATGATCTGGAAATTTTGTGTCCACAAAACCTGGAGGTTGTTCAACATATACTTCTTCCTCCAGCTCTCCATTTAGAAAAGCACTCTTTACATCCATCTGAAAAACTTTGAATTTCTTGTGTGCTGTATAAGCCAAGAAAATTCTGACTGCTTCTAATCTGGCAACTGGGGCAAAGGTCTCATCATAATCAATTCCTTCTTGTTGAGAATATCCCTTGGCTACCAGTCTGGCTTTATTTCTGGTGATTATTCCATCACTGTCTGTCTTGTTTCTGAAAACCCATTTGGTACCAACTATTGATATGTTCTTTGGTCTTGGTACTAATGTCCAGATTTTGTTTCTCTCAAATTCATTTAACTCCTCCTGCATTGCTGTTACCCAATCAGCATCCTTTAAGGCTTCTTCCACTTTCTTTGGTTCTGTCTGAGATAAAAATGAGTGAAAGAGACATTCATTTGCTGTTGCAGTTCTGGTTTGCACTCCTGCATCTGGATCTCCAATTATTAGATCTGGTGTGTGAGACTTTGTCCATTTTCTCTCATGTGGCAGTTGACTTCTGGAATTTGATCCTCCCCCATAATCCATGCTATTTCCAGTGTCATTCTGATTTTGATTTTCTGATGCCTCTCCCCCATGATTCATGCTATGTTCATGAGTATTCTGAGTTTCTGATGCACCCCCTGAAGATGTATTCTCATGATCCTCTGATGTAGACAGATCAGAGTTTGATGAGTCAGTATCAGAGTTTGTGTTTTCTGCTGTGTCTCCAACATTTTCATCCAGATGTTCATTGTGAAAGTGCTCCCACTCAACATGTGCTTGAGGTTGATGAGTTGGAATGACATACTCTGATATGATTTCAGTGTCAGAGTTTATTGAGTCAGAGAATGCATCTCCATCTTCAAATTTCAGTTGCTCATGATCATCAAAATCTTCCATCCCAGTAATTTTCTTATCATCAAAGGATACATGGATGGATTCCATGACAACTCTTGTTCTCAGATTGTAAACTCTGAAGGCTTTTGTTGAAAGAGGATAGGCAACAAAGATTCCTTCATCAGCTTTTAAATCAAATTTGGCCAACTGTTCAGGATGATTTTTCAGAACAAAGCATTTACACCCAAATATGTGGAAGTATTTGAGATTTGGTTTCCTGCCATTTACCATCTCAAATGGTGTTTTCCCATGTTTGTTTATTAGAGTTGCATTCTGTGTGAAGCAAGCAGTTTGCACAGCTTCAGCCCAGAAGTAAGTTGGCAACTTTGCTTCCTCCAACATGGTTCTAGCAGCTTCAATCAGAGTTCTGTTCTTTCGTTCTACAGCACCATTTTGCTGAGGTGTTCCAGGTGCTGAAAATTTTTGCTTAATTCCATTTGCTTTACAGAACTCTTCCATCTTAGAATTCTTGAACTCAGTGCCATTATCACTTCTGATGATCTTGACTGCATCTTTAGAAATTTTGTCCAGTTGTCTGACATGCTCAATTAAAAGAGATGATGTCTCATCCTTGCTTTGTAGAAAATATACCCAAGTATATCTGGTAAATTCATCAACAATAACTAGAGTATATCTTTTCTTTGCAATGGACATTATATTTACTGGTCCAAAGAGATCAACATGAAGCAGATGATATGGCTCAAGAATTGAGGACTCAGTTTTACTTTTGAATGAAGATTTCCTCTGCTTTGCCTTCTGACAGGAGTCACAGAGTCCATCTGGAGTGAAAATTGATTTGGGAAGTCCTCTTACAAGATCTTTCTTCACTAACTCATTTATATTGTTGAAGTTCAGGTGAGAGAGTTTCTTGTGCCAGTTCCAGCTTTCTTCAATACTGGCTCTGCCAAGTAGACAGATTACAGAGCTTTTAGAGTTTAAAGAGAGCTTGGCTTCATAGATATTTCCATGTCTATATCCTTTCTGAACAACTTTCCCAGTGCTTTTGCTAATGACCTCACAGTGTTCTTCTAGAAAATCAACATGATATCCTCTGTCACAGATTTGACTTATGCTTAGCAGATTATGCTTAAGTCCTGAGACCGGAGCTACAGATTGAATGATGACATTTCCAAGATTGATATTGCCATATCCCAAAGTTTTCCCTATGTTGCCATCTCCATAAGAAACATTTGGGCCAGCCTTCTCCACAAAGTCTAATAGCAGGGCTTTATTTTCTGTCATATGTCCTGAGCATCCACTGTCCAGTATTAGGATGTTTTTCCTGTTGCCCTGCAATCACATTCACAACTAATGATTAGTTTTAAGGACCCAGACTTGCTTGGATCCTTTGTTCTTGTTAAGTTTGTTAACACTAGCAGCGGAAGATTTATCAGAGTTTAAATCAGAGTTTATGCTAACAGACTTTTGAACAGAGTTTAAACCAGGAGAATCAATCTTTTTCTTCAAGGAAGGTTCCAATTCATAATAATCATTGTATAAACTATGGTATTCCTTACAAGTGTAAATAGAATGCCATAAACTACCACAATGAAAACATGGATTTTCTGGTCTAAATCTAGTATTCCTAGTCTTAACTTCTGATTTGGGAGACATAGTATTTATGTCCTTATTGTTCCTGCAAAAAGAAGCAAGATGATTAGGATTACCACAGTTATGACAAGTTTTCCTAGGAGCATTAGGAATAGGCATATAATTATTATTTTTGTTTATTCCTACCTTCCCATTTCTATTTTTCTTAGGTTCCTTAATCCTGTTTTCTCTCTTAACCTCCTTGAGCTTATGCTTAAGCTGTTTCTGAGTCATTAAACCTATGTTGACCTGTTTAGGTTTATCAGTTTTTGAATTGTCCTGAGCTTTTGATTCAGCAACAAATCTAACTGGAACAACCTTAGGTCTATCAACTTTAGACTCTTGTTTATGTGACTCAGCTTCATTTTTATCTGAATATCCTAAACCTTTTTTTCCATTTTCCACTTTCTAAGATATTCTGAGTAGTCTTTCCTGAGTTAGTCCAAGTTCTGATTATCTCTCTTTCCTTAGCAAGTTCTGATTCAAGAGAAGAAGTTTTCTTTAAGAGTTCATTTTTAACAAAAACAGAGTCATCTCTTTCCTTCTGAACTTCTAGCATCTGAACTAGTTCTTTCTCAAGATAATCATTCCTTTTCTTAACTTCTAAGATCTCAGATTTTAGTCTCTCATTTTCTAAAGTTTGATCTCTATAACTAACATGCATATTTTTGAGAAACAATCTTAACTCATTTATATCTTCAGTTCAAAAGCAAGAGTGGAATGAGGTACCTTAGATTCAACAGCCTCAGTGCTGTTGTCCATGTTTGCCATCAAGGCATAGTTGACTTCTTCCTCTGATTCTGATGAGTTTGCCCAGCTTCCTTTCTTAGTGATAAAGGCTTGTTCCTTTTCTTTCTTTGCTTTCTTGCACTCAGTTGCAAAATGACCTTTCTCACCACAATTGAAGCAGGTGTACTTAGACTTATCAGCTTTTCCAGATTTTTCTTCTTTGCCTTCATTCCTTTTGAAGACTTTCTTATCAGAGTTTCTATCTTTCCTTGAGAACTTCTTCCCTTTATTGAAGTTCTTGTAAGCCATCTTCTTGAAACTTTTAACCATCAATGCTGCCAGCTGCATCATCTCAGTATCACTGTCATCAGATTCTGAAGGTATATCAGTGTCTGAGTCATCATCAGAGTTTGATGACTCAGTATCAGACTTTGTGGCATGTGCTTTTCCCTTGCTTTTCACAGCTGTTTCTCCTTGAACTTTTAGAGCAACTGGTTTGGGTTTCCCACCATGTCGTTTGCTCCTTTGCTCCATCTCAAATTCATAAGTTTTCAATCTTCCAAAGATATCATCCAGAGACATCTCCTCAAGATCATGATTATCTCTTATAGTAGTTACCTTCAAATCCCACTTTTCAGGAAGAGCAAGCAGAAATTTGAGATTTGAATCTTCTAAGTCATATTCTTTATCCACTAGAGATAAGTCATTCAGCAGCTTGACAAACCTGTCATAAAGATCAGTCAATGATTCACCAGTATTTGAATCAAAGTGTTCATACTCTTGAGTAAGTATGGTCCTTCTGTTCTTTTTGATGGCTTTGGTTCCTTGACATCTGATTTCCAAAGCATCCCATATTTCTTTTGTAGTCTTACATCCAATTACCCTATTGGACATAGCATTGTCTAGAGCACTATGCAACAAGTGTTTTACTTTTGCATCCTTACTTATTGATGAGATGTCCTCAGGAGTGTAGTCCTTCTTTTCTTTGGGAATCATCTTCTGGGGCTCATCTCCAACTGCAACAGAGAGCTTTGTTGGCATATGTGGACCATCATAAATCCTATCCAGATATTCTGGATCCGTGGACTCCAGAAACATAATCATCCTTACTTTCCAGACAGGATATTCAGATGCCCTGAGGACCGGAACCCTAAGTGACTCATATCTACTGTTTGATGTTTGTGATTTTTCAGACATGATTGTGTGATTAAGATCTCACTGTAGGTATGTCAACAGAGCTCGCTCTGATACCACTTGGTAGGCCGAATTAACTCACTATTTGAATCAATTATAGTGAACACAATCAATACTCAAGCAAGAGATTCAACAAAGTAAACTCTTATTCACTAAACTCAGTAGATTACAAATACTCTCTTAGTGATTTATATCTTATCACTAAGAGCTGCTGGGTTACAAGAATAATATTCTCGATGTTCTAACTCTTCTAGAGTAAACCCTAATCTGTGTTTATATACACAGTTACATGATATCTACTGATTGATTTATAATTATCTGCTTCCTAAAATAATCTAATCAGTAGCTATCCTTCTGCTGTCCTGATTTGCACAATCTCCTTTGATCTTTATCTTCCTTATTTAGCCAGATCTGCTCCTGAAAATCAGCCGCCTGCAAACTCTGATCATCGATAAACTCTGATTTCCAGCTAAACTCTGATATTTGCTTCTGCACACTAAACAAGTTAGATACCTGCCACATCATCAAATATGTAACACCGGCATCATCCCTTCTGCATCCTCCTGACCCACTTTCACAAACTGCCTCTCAATCTCTTCTATATCTTCCGATATGTCCGGACTGATCTCCGGCGACTTCCCGGCGATTTTTCGGCAAACGAGCCTTTCTTTCTTTTTCGTCTTGCTGTTGGTTTTTTTGAAGTGTTCATCATTGTTCAAGTGTTCTTCGAAAGCTTCCAAGGCTTGGTGGATTAGTTCACGGTTAGATTTAGGGATTAAGAATGAACGACTGAGGCTCTAACTATAGTATACGCTTTAGGTTTTTAATTATTGGGCTGGGATTTTTTCTGGGTTGGGCTAAGATTTTTAGTTTATTTTAACGAGCTCATAACGAGTTGTTCGGTAAACAACAAACTCGACTCGGCTCGATAAGTTCGCGAACAAGCTCGTGTTCGGCTCGTGAGGTAACGAGCTTGAGCTCGAACACATTTTTTTGTTCGGTAAGAAAGCTCGGCTCGGCTCGGTTCGTTAGAAAAAAAACTCGGCTCGTTTACGTTAAAACTCGGTTCGACTCGGTTCGTGAACAGCTCTATGTACCAGTTTAGATAAAAAGAGATAAACACAGGACACATACAAGCTACAAATCAAAACCGAGGCGGTTTAAAATTTTGGGGAATTGGGGATCGAGCCAACTAGGGTTTCTCTCGTTCCTTTCAATTCAATCAATTCGATCGATTCAAACAAGCCGCCGGGTAAGAATACGAGTTGTGTGTTTATGTGTGGCATCAGTATGTATGTATATATATGTGGTTGTATGTGCGGTGGTTGGGAGAGGCGGCAGGTTGCCGCCGATCGATTAGAGGATGGCTGAGGGACAAAATCGGAGGTGGGTTGAATCGAAGCTTTGCGTATGTGGGCTATGAAATTTGAGAGTCGCAGATGGCAGTTGGGGTTGTCTGCGGCGGTGGTTGGGCTGTGCGCCGCCGCCGCGTTTGTATAGGGCTGGCTGAGCGGCGACGTAGCCGCGATTGAAGTAATCGTGACGGCGGAGTCCAAGCAGTGGTGTTTCCGAGCAGGAAGGAGGAGAGGGCGAGTCAAGCTGTGTTTGCACGGCGGTGACGCAGCCAGTTCTGACCGGGTTTTGACGGTGCTCGGGGCGGCGGGATTTTTGGGTCAAAAGGGGTTTGTGGTGATGCTGAAAAGAATGATGGAGGAGGCATGTGTGTACTGGTGTGTATGCCTTCTGATGGACTGTGGTTGTTGGCGTTATTGCAGCTATAAAGAGATAGATGGCTGATGAGGGTCAGGGGTTTGGTCAAGGTACAACCGAGAGGTTGAAGGTCAGCGATGAGGGTGAGTTGAGGCGTAGGTAGAAAGGGTGTGGGTATAGGTAATTGCATAGCTGGTTGTGGTGATTTATGCAAGTGACAATGATATTACGGGAGGGTTGTAGTGGGAGGTTAACTGATGTTTTTTTGGAGAATTGAGATCAGGAGGATAAGGTGGGTGTGGCAATTTTGTTGGGTGTAGGTTGAATCAGAAATTAACAGGGTATAAAGGTTGTCATAGTTTGGTGTAACGGAGGTCAGCAATAGTGACCCTGCTTGTAGTGGGTCGGAGGAGGAACAAGGGATGAGTACAGATTGCTTTGATAATGGTGGGAGTATTCCTTTGTGTGACGGTCCAGGAATCCGGGGGCCTGGATTCTGACGTCACCACACAAAAATCATTTTTAAAACACTTTGAAAACCAGTAATTTTTTCATTTTTTATTTTTTTTGAAAGATAGTAAAAATCAAAGAATTTAAAACCTGAAATTCAAAACTTGAAAGCCATGATAAAAGATTTAAAAGAGAACATTTTAACCCCCTAAAAGAACAGGATCGCATCCAGGTTACAGCATTGAAATTAGAATCAACCACTAATATTACACAACTTCTCTTACCAAATCAGATCATCTTCGATAAGAAAAATCATTGTCAATCTATTCCAGCTATGACTTACAACTAAACCTCAGTAGCACAGCTTTAGCTAGCACCAACCTTATCAATCTTCCTGGACACTCTTTGACCACTGGATCCTCAATCCTGATTTCTCGCCTAGCCTTAGCCTTATTCGCAATCATAGTCTAGCCATTCATCTTTAATCCTTTCTGAAATGGTTAAAAGAGAATAGCAAGAGTGAGCAACAATGCTCAGCAAGTAATAATAACAATGAAAGTTTTGAAATGATATAACAGAAATTCTCGAGTTCAAGATATAAAAAGATTCAACCTGAGTTCACAAATTCAGGTATTGTATAAAAGAATCACAATACCTTGCACCAATAGAAACCTGAGGAATTCATTCCTTCACAAGAGAATTATTGAATTGGACTATCACATTTTAATTAAAAACCAAGGTTAGGATGCTGATCAGTCATACCTAACCCCGAGCAGGCCCCGCCATGCTCTATCACTGGATCCAAGGCACTCATTGGCCTAATATGAAAACTCATTTGGCCTGACCACCCATCTGGTCCACATGTTTATATAAAAACAATAATTCAATTCTCTAATTCAATTCAAGAAGCCAATATAAATCGACAAAACATAATCATAATCATCGTCAACAATAGAATAATTTCAAATCAACTTTGATAGTAAACTTTTCATAAGTCACCGTCCATTCTTTCATAAATCATAGTTCAGGAAAATCCTAACTATTCAGTATCCTCCATTATCAGCTAAGTTTACTGAATTTAGCCTGCTAAACCAGCATGACAATGGGGGGTTGAATAATCAAGAAGATCCCAAGTCATTCTAAGTTCTAAGTATCACTGAGCAACACATGCTCCAATGACAATCTGAACTTCGAATTAATTATTAAATAAAAAATTCTTTAGAAATTGAAGAATAGAAAGAATAGATCCGAATACATGCACTTTTAAATATAGAAAAGAAAGGTACGAATTCTTGCAACAGATACCAAAGGAATGGATCAGAATATTTGCAATATATCCAAGAGAAGGGTTTAGGATACTTGCCTTAAATCTGACTCCAGACTCACATCTCAATCTCATCTTTCCACTTTCATAATCTATGCATATCATAGTCTCTAGACCATCTCTGGCTATACTCTATTCGCCGTACTGCTTCGCTTACTCGATTCGTTTCTTAATCGCTTTGTAACACCATTTGACTTTCTGAACGTCTTCGGGCGTACACATCTCGTCCAAATCCTTTACGAGAATAAGATAACACTATAATCACTAAACAATCGATCGCATATACATATCACGTATATCGATACCCACTTATATACTCCATTAAACATATCGGATACCACTTAACACATAATCATGCGTTGACTTTATCATATAGTCAAGTCATATTTCACATAACATATTACCAATCAGTAATCATATACATCCTGTCGAAAATCCGACATCATCGCATCATAGAATTATCCACCTGTTATCCTATTCTGACCAACAACCAATCAATCAATTCCAAACCTTATGATCTATATATCCTTATCCAATATCAGTCATACAAATCATGTATCATGAATAAGCACGTATATCACGTAACATCAATTTATAGCAAATAACTCACATATAATCACATTCTGTATACTTAACAACACATAATCACATTATCGACTCAATCATATTATCATGTCATATTAAAATAGACTTCACGAGCTTTAATCCCTTTTTCGTTTCGTCTAAATCTGACTTCAAAACCGTTTTCTAACTCTTCTATCGGCACATAACACATCAAACAGATAGCAGACAACATATTTCATATAAGGTCTTCCATCCCGATTGACGTCAGATCAAGTCTTGGGTTAAAAATGATTTTTCGGAAATTGTCTGGAATTTTCAAACATTTTTCGGAATTAAAACGGGTAAAAGAATCTCATTTCGAATAAATAATCAAGTCCGGATACTCAGAATTGGACTTGAAATCTTTCATAAACAATTAACGAGCCTTGAACATAATTTAGAAAAATATTTCAAAGCTCAAAACTATTTTTCGAAATTTTAAAATCAAAAAGAATAATTAAATCCAATTAATTAATCAATTAAAATCAATTAATAATTAATTAAAATAATTAATCAATTAATATTTGAATTAATTGACCAATTAAAATAATTAATTACTAATTAGAATTAATTAATAAACTAATTTAGATTTGTTTTTGAATAAAGAAATAATTTAAAAACTTTTTTGAAATTAAAAGTACATAATTAGATTAATTTTAGAAAATAAAAACAGAAGGTTTAAATCGTAAAGTTTTCAAAACTTTTGACAGAGGTCAAAAGTGCAAACTGATGAAACTTTGAGGGATGTTTTGTAACAACGGAAACCCCAGTATGACTACTTCATCATCTTCGCAACTAGGGGGACCTAATCGCAATTTACCGTTGCCGCCCCACAGACTTTGCCGGAATCGGCGTCCCCGCCTCCGTTCCTCCCCAAACTAATACCTAATCACATAGACATCACAACAAAGCAAGCCACAGGCTCGATTTCCTTGGAAACCGTCCGGATTCCCCGGAAATTCCAGCCGAACCCATCGGCCTCCCGCCGCCGATGGCGGCTATTCTCTCACCCTTTCTAAAGCCCAGAAACCGATTCCCTATCACCTCCTCTAACTGTTGGTACATTCAGTTTTCACCCAGGTACTCTAGAACTAAAACCCCAGCGAAAAATCAAGCTTTTCCGGTAAAACCTCAAGAACACCAAGAACATCGATTTTCGAAAATTAAAACTCATTCTGGACATGTTACCGAACTCTGTTTTTGACATACAGTATACCAAATCGACGAGAAAAACATGAACAACAACATGGAACCATCAAATCAATCAAAAAAACCACGTTTGCGAAAATTCATCATTTAAATCATATAAATTCGAATTTTATAAAAATAATCTAAAATCACCTGTTGAATCTGCATACAAACGGATGATTAAACATGATTCTACGCGTCGATAGCTTCGTTTTTGAAAGGCCTTATTCAAAGGTATATGTCTAATCCTATTTTGTACAACCAGTGATAACTCAACTAGTGTCTGATAACCACTCAACTTGTAACTCAACCTGGAATCGTCTCTGATAAGTTATGTCAGTAGATAGTAGATAGTTTAGTTGGAATCAGTTCAAGAAAGTCTAGTAGATACAAGAATCAGAATGTCAGAAGAATTCCAAGATATCAGCTACAAGCCACTGGAAGAAGTTCATTCCATATGATCAAGCCTCAGTGTCAAATAAACTGTGTAGCAGTTCAAGGAGTTCGGAAGGTATGAAGATTCAAGTATTTATTTCATCAGAGATTCCATATGTGTACTGAAATGAAGAAGAACTAGAAGACAAAGATTCGAAGACCCGACCACAGCTCAAATGTTTAATTGATGGAGAATATTCAATTTAGTTAGGCACAGATGAACCAGACAGTACATTTGTGTGTCAGCTATTTATATTGAATATTTAACATCAAAGGAAGGTGGTCGTTCAAGCCGAGTGATAATCAAGATGAAGGCTCAAGACATTTGCTTTCTGGAATATAGAGTTTTTAATTAATTCTTTGTTAAATAATTAATCTCTATTAATTTATTTAGTTGTTAAATTAATTCAATTAGAATTAATTTGATAATTAAGTTTATTAATAAGTTAATTGATTTAGAATTAATTTACAAAAAGAAAGCAAAAGAAAGAAGGCCAAAAGGAAGGACAAGGAGACCGCCGCCCAGACCTGTCTAGCTATGGGAAAAAGAATTATCACCAACGCAATGGAGTGTGATATATTCTTAATGCTGGAAACCCGGTTGGAATTGATTTATATTTTTCAAAGCAAAAGGGATTCGGTTCCAGACCCACAGGAGACCGAATCTTAGACTTGTCTGACTATGAGGAAAAAGAATTATCACCAACGCTATGGAAAGTGATATAATCTTAAAGCTGGAACCCCGGATGGAATTAAAATATTATTTGCAAGGCAAAAGGAGTCCGGTTCCTGGCCCTCTAGAGACCGCAGCTTGGACTGTAAGGATTTATTTATATTAATAAATATTTTAATTAATTAGAAAATTATATTTATAAATGTTTAATAATATTAGATATTTATTTATATAATTTCTGGATTAAATTAAATATTTATTAATTAAAGATTATAAGCTGTGCGGGATTTAAAGCATTTCTAAGGAGCTGGCTAAAGGACGAAAGTTTATAAACTTTCGTATTACTGACAGCGAGCGTTCTGCCGAGAGCATATGTCATGTGCCAAGACAATAAGATTGTCTTACCGAAAGCTATTGACAAGTGCAAGACAATCTCCTTGGAATTGTCTTACCGAATGTTGAAGGATGTCTACAAGACAATCAGAATTGTCGTACCTTCCCTCTTGCAAGACAATCAGATTGTCTGGACGAAGGTTGTATCTTGCCAAGACAATTGAATTGTCTTACCGAAGGTATGAATTGTCTTCCCTTGTGTCAGAATTGTCTTGCCCCTTCCAAATTGTCTTTCTGGCAGGTTTTAGGCTTGTTAGGCAATCTAGAATTGTCTTCCCTTGTCCTGGAATTGTCTTGCCCCTTTAGAATTGTCTTTCTGGAAGGTTTTAAGCTTGTTAGGCAATCCAGAATTGTCTTTCTGCCTTGTTTTGTGCTTGGAAGGCAATCTGGAATTGTCTTCCCTTGCCATACAATTGTCTTGCCCTTGCTAGATTGTCTTTTCTACTTGTAATTGTCTTGTCTTTCAATTGTCTTACAAGTACAAATGCTTTGCCTATATATATGGCTTAGTATTCTTCATTTCAAGTGTTCATTCTCTTTGATTTCAAAGCATTGTTAAGCTTTCAAGTTGTTCGTAACTTGCTTGTTATATCCACAGTTTTCTGTGCTTTGATCACTCGATTGTTTTAATCCCTAAATTAGAATACTTCCTGTCAAATTTATTCTAAAATATTTAGTGGACATTAAAACTGAACCCTAATTAATTTAATAACGACTTTCAAGTTTAAATTATTTTTTACTTGAACCTTGTTTATTTAATTAATTAAAATCTGATTATCCTATTTTATTCAAATCAGATTTACTCCGCGTGAATTTTGTGACGATTGTATTCAACCCCCCCTTCTACAATCGTATCGGGACCTAACAATTGGTATCAGAGCGGTTGATATAATCTACCTTATCAGATCCTACACTCACTCTGAAAATTTCTAAAAATTCCAAATAATTTTTTATTCGAAATAATTTTATTCCAAAAATTATTTCTGACCGAAAATTATTTTTCCTTCAAAAATCCAATCTTTTCCCAAATAAATTTTTATTCGAAATAATTTTATTTCAAAAATTATTTCTGATCGAAATTTTTTTTTATTTCAAATCTTTTTCCAAATAATTTTTAATTCGAAATAATTTTATTCCAAAAATTATTTCTGATCGAAAATTATTTTTATTTCAAATCTTTTGTCAAATAATTTTTAATTCGAAATAATTTTATTCCAAAAATTATTTCTGATCGAAAATTATTTTTCTTTCAAATCTCTTTCCAAATAATTTTTAATTTGAAATAATTTTATTCCAAAAATTATTTCTGATCGAAAATTATTTTTCTTTCAAATTTTTTTTCAAATAATTTTTAATTCGAGATAATTTTATTCCAAAAATTATTTTTGATTGAAAATTATTTTTTCTGTCAAAATCCAAATCTTTTCCCAAACACTCAAACACCCAATCTTCTACCATGTCTACCGCAAAAATTAGCAGCATTAAAATTCCACCTTTTGACAAGGCTAATTTTGGTCTCTGGACGAGACACATGCTTTTGTTCCTCCGGGCGGCGAATAAAAAATACATAAATATTTTGACGAAGGGTCTTTCGCCCCCAATGAATATTATCCTGGAACATACTGAAGATGGAGTTACTATTCCTCACAGAACCTATCTGAAAACACCTGCTGAGTTCTCGGATGAGGATAATGAGCTGATAAATCTAGATGTAACTCTACAGCTCATTCTGATTGAATCATTGGATCCAGTAATGTACAATAATGTTGTCAATTGTACAAGTGCTAAGCAGATATGGGACACTCTGCAAATTATCAATGAAGGATCTGAAGAAGTACGGGAAAACAAGAAGGAAATTCTTGTGGCTCAATATGAGCAATTTGGTTCTAATCCCGGAGAAGGAATTTCTGAAGTATTCATCAGATTCAACAATTTGATAAACAATCTGAATCTGAATGGGAAATACTACGACAACAAAGAGGTGAACCTGAAGTTTTTGCTGACACTCCCTGAGCATCTGGAGCATAGGATAACCGCCATCAGAGAAAGCAGAGATTTGACAGAGATCTCATTGGAACAGCTGTATGGGGTTCTGAAAACCTATGAATTGGAACAGGCTCAAACTAAACAGAGATACGGATGGGGAAAGACACTGAACACGTCTACGTCTGTCAGCAATTCTACTGCCCTCATAATACAATCACCTCTTGTGAAAGAAAGGAAGGTTGTTGTACCTTCAAGAAGCTCCCAGGAGTATGTTGTGCCGGAAATGGGACATACTTCAGTAAGTACGGGAGATGATGAATTTTACTCGATGGAAGAGTTAGATCAGCTGGAGGACGAATCTCTTGCTATGTTTGCTAGGAAGTTTAGTCACATGAGATTTAGGAAGAATCCCTCCTACAAGTTTAAATCTTCTGGTAGTAAATTTCAGAAAGGGGGATCTTCGTCCACAACATCAAAAGGGGCTTACAAGACTGGGATGGTTGATCGAAGCAAGTTTAAATGTTTCAACTGTGATGAGCCTGGTCACTTTGCATCGGAGTGCAAGAAGCCCAATCAGCTGGCAAAGAAGAAAGAATCTTATGACGAGCTAAAGCAGAAGTATGAGGCTCTGCTAAAGAAGCATCAAGGCCAAAGCAGCCAAGGGAAGTCCTATGTGGCAAAAGGAAAAAGCTGGGATGACACAGATAGTGATGAGGAGGAAGAGCGGGGGAATGTTGCTCTAATGGCTTTCATGAAACCTTCTACACCTCCACATCGCACTGGCGGATTTCCGGTAGATCCTACTTGCCCTAAACTTTTTATGCAATTAGGACTTGAACGTGATGATGCTCTTAATAAGCTGAAAGCTTTAACTCTAGAACACAAAGCTTTAAAGCTGGAGGTTCATGAGTTAAAGTTAAAAGAAAAACTAGTGCTCACCCCTAAAATTGAACAACTAACTAGTCAGTTATTGACTCAGACTAATAAAGTCGAAGTGTTAGAATTTAGGGAGAAAAAGTTGAATGAGCAACTAGCTGAAGAGAAGGTAAGGTGTCTTGCTTATAAGGAGTCGACTAATATTGTTAAGAACCTAGTTGACCAACAAGTGATTAAAAGGAAAGTTGGTATAGGTTTCGATTACAACAAGTCGGTAGGTAAGGCTAGTAATATAACTCCTTTTGTTAAGAGTGCTGAAGACAGGGGTATCCCACATGTTTTAAAGGATGCTCCCAAACCTTTATTCAAAACCCCTGTCGCAGAACCATTACTTGATATGCCCGTGATTATTCAATATGAAATGAATTTAGAGGATATTGAGAATGAGGGGGAGATTTTGGCATCTGTAGAGCCAATGCAAGTTGAGGGCACATTCAGTTCGCCCAAAGCTGGCATAGGTGCCAATGGCTTAAAGAATAATTTTAACAAGCCTAATAAGTTTGTTAAATGCAGGAATGATAACAATACATGCTCTTCTACTAATAACATTAGAACTTCTGAAAATGTTAATGTAGAAACTATTAAACCCCCTGTTGTTCTGAATAACATGCCTACTGTTCCTTTAGTTGATATGTGCCATAAACCTTGTGGTGTTGATAATTGCATGTTGTGTGCGTTTAATGTAATGTTTGCTTATTTTAAAAGTATGCATGCTAACAAAGAAAACACAACACCTAGAAAGCACATGAATAGTAAGTTTGCAAAAACCAAGACTGCCGGTCCTTCTCCTATCAAGAAGGATACTTATGTTCCCAAGCCTAAACCTAAAGTGTTCAAGGCTGTTTGTAGGAAAGTAAGTACAGTCAAGGTGGATGCTGATGTTATTCGAACAGGATCTATTGTCAAAGCTGACAAAGGTCAATTCTTTAAGTATGCCGGACCCAACCAAGTTTGGGTTCCGAAGAAGGTTTAATTCGTTTGATATGTGCAGGGAGCCAAACAAGGTTGAAAAGGTTGTATGGAGGGATAGTGGATCTTCTAGACATATGACCGGTGATAGAGCCCTGCTATCAAATGTGATTGAGAGAGCTGGCCCGATTGTCACCTTTGGAGATAACAGCAAAGGTTGTACTACGGGATATGGCAATTTATTTGCTGGATATGTTATCATTGAAAATGTTTCTTTGGTTGGAGGACTCAAGCACAATCTTCTGTGACAAGGGATTCCAAGTAAACTTTGTCAAGGAGAAGTATTTGATATCTCACACTAAAGATGACCGTCTTGCTCTCTGTGGAGTAAGAAAAGCTAACTTATACTTAGCTGATCTCAATTCAGGTGCCAATGATGAAGATAATTGTTTCTATTCAAAGGCTTCACCTGAAGATAGTTGGCTATGGCATAAGAAGCTGTCTCACCTTAATTTTAAAATTGTAAACTCTTTGGTCAAGAGGGATTTGGTGAGAGGACTGCCTCCTTTGGAATTCACTGAACAAGGATTTTGTGAGGCATGTCAGAAAGGGAAGGCTAAGTTAGCATCATACAACGGCACAGACACCAGTAACATACTGAACCACTACAACTATTACATATGGATTTAGATCCAGTCAATGTGATGTCTTTATCAAGAAAGAGATATGCCTTGGTGATTGCTGATGACTTCTCTAAGTTCACATGGGTTTTATACTTACATTCTAAGGATGAAACTCCTCAATTGGTAATTGATCTTATCAAGGAGATCGAGTTGGATTCGAATGATAAACTTCGTGTCAGAGCAATAAGGTCCGATAATAGAATAGAGTTTAAGAATAAAACTCTCAACAGATTTTGCTTCGACAATGGCATAACAAGACAATACTCAGCGCCAAGAATTCCACAACTGAATGAAGTAGTAGAAAGGAAGAATCGTACCTTGATTGACGCTGCAAGAACTATGCTATGCGAATCAAGGTTGCCCATATACTTTTGAGCTGAAGCTGTAAATACTTCTTGTTACACCCAGAATCGAACTCTGATCAACAAGGAAAATATGAAAACTCCTTATGAGCGTATGAACGAAAAGAAACCAACGGTCAAGTACTTTCATGTATTTGAGATGTGCTTAAGGATGGCAATGAACATCGTGGCAAGTTTGAACCCAAAGCACTTTAAGCAATTATTTGTTGGTTATTCTCATCAAGCATATAAGGTGTTTATCATTGATCAATTACAAGTCAAGGAAAGTGTCAACGTTACTTTTGATGACACTAAACTCCCAAGTATCCAATTTGAAGATCCATCTGAGTCACTAAAGTTTGATAATTATCCTGACTCAGACTCGGATGATGACGATGAATAACCTGATGCTGCAACTAGTAATGAGACTAACAATGCTGATATTGATCCAGGTATTGGTGGAGAAAATAATGGAAACACTGTGGACTCTACTAATGCCAGTGGAGGATCATCTAGTCAACCTGGCAGCAACTCAGGGGGAGATGGTGGATCAACTAGTCAGAGTCAACATCACAATGATATTTATGGCGAATCATCAAGATTAAATCTTCCAAGAGAGAGGATCTAAAACAAAGATAATCTCTTTAATCTAATTATTGGTGATCCAGATGTTGGTGTTCGGACTAGGAGTGCAACTCAAAATAAATGTCTATATTCAGGTTTTCTATCTCAAGAAGAACCGAAGAAAATTGAAGATGCACTAGCCGATCCGGAATGGGTTCTTTCCATGCAAGAAGAGCTCAATCATTTCGAGAGACAAGAAGTCTGGGCCATGGTTCCAAGACCAAAGATAAAGTCTGTTATTGGAATTAGATGGGTCTACCAGAATAAGCTTGATGGTGATGGCATTGTTGTACGGAACAAAGCCAGACTGGTTGCTAAAGGTTACTCCCAAGAAGAGGGAATTGATTATGATGAAACCTACGCTCCAGTTGCACGTCTTGAGGCGAACAGAATTTTTTCTTGCATTTGCTGCACACTCCAACTTTAAAGTCTATCAAATGGATGTGAAAAGTGCATTTCTGAATGGTAAGCTAGAATAGGAAGTATATCTAGAATAGCCTCCTGGCTTTGAAAATCCAGAATTTGCTGATTTTCTATACTTCTTGTTTAAAGATGTTTATGGACTCAACCAGTCACCACAAATCTGGTATGACACTCTATCTATATTTTTACTTGAAATTTGTTTCACTAGAGGTGTCATGGACAAAACTCTCTCTTTTTATAAATTGCATGAAAATAATATGATATTTGTTCAAGTATATGTTGATAATATTATATTATGTTCTACTAACGATAACTTGTGCAAGAGATTTGCTAAGTTAATGCAGAGTAACTATGTGATGAGTATGATGGGTGAACTGTCATTCTTTCTTGGTCTTCAAGTAAGTCATAAAGATGATGGGATCTTCATTTGCCAATAAAAATATGTCAGAGATCTTCTGAAGAAATACAATCTAGAAGACTCTTCACTGGCAAAGACACCCATGACCACTGCCACTAAGCTTGAACAGGACATATCTGGTAAGAAAGTTGATATTTCAAGCAATAGAGGTATGATTGGCTCATTACTCTATCTCACTGCTAGTAGACCTGATATCATGTTTGCAACATGTTTATGTGCAAGGTTCCTGAGTGATGCTAAAGAGTCACATCTTATAACTGTTAAAAGATTTTTTGATATCTTAAGGGCATACCAAATTTAGGTATCTGGTACCTTAAGAACACTGGTTTTGAACTAACAGACTATACAGATTCTGATTATGCAGGATGCAGGATTGATAGGAAAAGCACTTCTGGAAGCTGTCAGTTTCTAGGACGACGGTTGGTTTCCTGGTACAGCAAGAAACAACACTCAGTATCTACCTCGACAGCGGAAGCAGAAATATTGCGGCAGGTAGCTGTTGTGCTCAGATCTTATGGATTAGGAATCATCTTAATGACTATGGACTTGTATTAAACAAAATTCCCTATATTTTGTGATGATACAAGTGCGATAGCCATTTCCAACAATCTTGTACAATATTCGAGAACCAAGCACATTGACATAAGGTATCATACTATTAGAGAACATGTCATGAATAGAACTATGGTGTTACACTTTGTACCATCAGCTAATCAGATTGCTGACATCTTCACTAAACCACTTGATGAATCCACTTTCTCAAGATTGGTTTGTGGACTTGGAATGATAAACATGACATGAGCTCTTGTAAATAGTTTTTATGTTTAATTCCATTTTAATTTTGTTGCATGCTTGTAAAGTATTTCTTATTGCTAATATTGTGAATATTTCTGTGGTTGGTAAATATTTAAGTAATTGACGGTTGCAATAACTTTGTCGTCCATATCAGGGATAGACATTGGAATTGCTGGTTCTTTATTGAACCAAGTGCCTTCATAGGCGTCCGAGGGAAACTTGGACACGTTGCCATCTAAAACGTCCTTGTCTACCCTCCCGGAAGGAACATTTCCGGATCCCCAACGGGATCTTTCACCCTTGTAGGTGAAAGGCAATCTACTCTGGTAGAGGATTCTTCTAAGGATCAAGTGCCTTAACAGGTATCTGAGGGAAACATAGGTTTCATGCCATTGAAAGGCCTAATGTCTACCCTCCCAGAATCAAACTCTGGATCCTTTAAAGGATTTACTACTTTCTGAAAGTAGTTGGCAACTTGTGGACTATGACTTGGATTTATCCGACGAGTCTACGAGGACCGGGAATTACGAACTCCCATTGCACCACCAATGACCTTCCATGAGGAGGCAAAGGTGATCTTAATTGCAGGTACATCACACCATCTATGGAAGCTCAGGATTTGTGTGGAGTGAAACACTTACAGAATTTGTGAGTGAAACCTTTACCCATAAACTGAGAGATATTTTGAGTGTCGAGTGATACACCTGCAGAATGTTTTTGTGAGACACCCACTGTTTACCAAATTTAAACCTTATTGTTCAAAATTGGTATCTATAATGTTTTATCTATGTGGATGCTTACTATGGTTACTTTTCTACTGGATGCACCTTCTACGAAGCCCTGTCTTCTTCATACTGGATTCTGTCATTCAATGTTTTATCTAATCAGTTGGTATCATTATTGATAACAATTGAGGATTCCTCAACTAAGGGGGAGAATGTTCAATGATGTAAAAGGGGAGAATGTTCTGAGAGAATATTCTATGATCCATGCTCTAAGGGGAAGAATGTTCTATGCCTCACTTAGGGGGAGTGCAGAGTCACATAGAGGAAGAATAATATTGCCAGAACCCATGGAAGGAGAATATCAATGTTCTAATCTATCATCTAAGGGGGAGAATATTATGAACATATGAGGGAGAATATTAAGGGAGAATTACATGTTATATCTTGGAAGGAAATTGCAAGGCTTCTAGAGAGGTTGAAAGGTCTTGAATGATTGAAAGGTATTCCAGAAGAAGTAGCTGTCTGAAGAAAAATGGAGACTGGTACAATGTTATATGTATTACCAGAAACCATCTACTATGTACATTTTAATGTTTTATGTTTCTCTTATCAACTGGGATTGTTTCCTAATAGGTTGAGTTGGTATTAATGTTTATTGAGTCATAGAAAGTTGTTAGTTGTTGTTAGTTGAGTTATCCTCATCAGAATTTGTGTGTTAATGTTCAACAAACAAATAGGGGGAGATTGAAAGGCCTTATTCAAAGGTATATGTCTAATCCTATTTTGTACAACCGGTGATAACTCAACTAGTGTCTGATAACCACTCAACTTGTAACTCAACCTGGAATCGTCTCTGATAAGTTATGTCAGTAGATAGTAGATAGTTTAGTTGGAATCAGTTCAAGAAAGTCTAGTAGATACAAGAATCAGAATGTCAGAAGAATTCCAAGATATCAGCTACAAGCCACTGGAAGAAGTTCATTCCATATGATCAAGCCTCAGTGTCAAATAAACTGTGTAGCAGTTCAAGGAGTTCGGAAGGTATGAAGATTCAAGTATTTATTTCATCAGAGATTCCATATGTGTACTGAAATGAAGAAGAACTAGAAGACAAAGATTCGAAGACCCGACCACAGCTCAAATGTTTAATTGATGGAGAATATTCAATTTAGTTAGGCACAGATGAACCAGACAGTACATTTGTGTGTCAGCTATTTATATTGAATATTTAACATCAAAGGAAGGTGGTCGTTCAAGCCGAGTGATAATCAAGATGAAGGCTCAAGACATTTGCTTTCTGGAATATAGAGTTTTTAATTAATTCTTTGTTAAATAATTAATCTCTATTAATTTATTTAGTTGTTAAATTAATTCAATTAGAATTAATTTGATAATTAAGTTTATTAATAAGTTAATTGATTTAGAATTAATTTACAAAAAGAAAGCAAAAGAAAGAAGGCCAAAAGGAAGGACAAGGAGACCGCCGCCCAGACCTGTCTAGCTATGGGAAAAAGAATTATCACCAACGCAATGGAGTGTGATATATTCTTAATGCTGGAAACCCGGTTGGAATTGATTTATATTTTTCAAAGCAAAAGGGATCCGGTTCCAGACCCACAGGAGACCGAATCTTAGACTTGTCTGACTATGAGGAAAAAGAATTATCACCAACGCTATGGAAAGTGATATAATCTTAAAGCTGGAACCCCGGATGGAATTAAAATATTATTTGCAAGGCAAAAGGAGTCCGGTTCCTGGCCCTCTAGAGACCGCAGCTTGGACTGTAAGGATTTATTTATATTAATAAATATTTTAATTAATTAGAAAATTATATTTATAAATGTCTAATAATATTAGATATTTATTTATATAATTTCTGGATTAAATTAAATATTTATTAATTAAAGATTATAAGCTGTGCGGGATTTAAAGCATTTCTAAGGAGCTGGCTAAAGGACGAAAGTTTATAAACTTTCGTATTACTGACAGCGAGCGTTCTGCCGAGAGCATATGTCATGTGCCAAGACAATAAGATTGTCTTACCGAAAGCTATTGACAAGTGCAAGACAATCTCCTTGGAATTGTCTTACCGAATGTTGAAGGATGTCTACAAGACAATCAGAATTGTCGTACCTTCCCTCTTGCAAGACAATCAGATTGTCTGGACGAAGGTTGTATCTTGCCAAGACAATTGAATTGTCTTACCGAAGGTATGAATTGTCTTCCCTTGTGTCAGAATTGTCTTGCCCCCTTCCAAATTGTCTTTCTGGCAGGTTTTAGGCTTGTTAGGCAATCTAGAATTGTCTTCCCTTGTCCTGGAATTGTCTTGCCCCTTTAGAATTGTCTTTCTGGAAGGTTTTAAGCTTGTTAGGCAATCCAGAATTGTCTTTCTGCCTTGTTTTGTGCTTGGAAGGCAATCTGGAATTGTCTTCCCTTGCCATACAATTGTCTTGCCCTTGCTAGATTGTCTTTTCTACTTGTAATTGTCTTGTCTTTCAATTAGCTTACAAGTACAAATGCTTTGCCTATATATATGGCTTAGTATTCTTCATTTCAAGTGTTCATTCTCTTTGATTTCAAAGCATTGTTAAGCTTTCAAGTTGTTCGTAACTTGCTTGTTATATCCACAGTTTTCTGTGCTTTGATCACTCGATTGTTTTAATCCCTAAATTAGAATACTTCCTGTCAAATTTATTCTAAAATATTTAGTGGACATTAAAACTGAACCCTAATTAATTTAATAACGACTTTCAAGTTTAAATTATTTTTTACTTGAACCTTGTTTATTTAATTAATTAAAATCTGATTATCCTATTTTATTCAAATCAGATTTACTCCGCGTGAATTTTGTGACGATTGTATTCAACCCCCCCTTCTACAATCGTATCGGGACCTAACAGTTTTGACTATTCATACGCCTCCATCGGATTCTAATAACGCCTTGAAATCCTCGTTTGATTACGAAGAACACGAAGAACGCAGTTCGGTTTCTCTCGGTATTCGTGAAAAGAAACTGGTAAAATGAGTTTACGGGTGAAATGAAGATACAGAAAGGTCCATTTATATTTACGAAGAATTGGTACCCCTTTGGATCGTTTATGACATGAAAACACGATATTTAATAGCTTTATATTAATAAAGTGGGGTCCAATCGGTACCGGTTTTCGAGATAATCATCAAAACGGGGCATTTTAAATCAATCATTGGTCCGCGGGTCCCATTTGCACGTATTTCGATAAAAAGTAATATAATAATCAAAATATCTGGCTTTCACGTATATCGAGACAACCAGATGATTATCGGCAATTAAAATACCCGAAAAACTCCACCGGACCGACTCCGGGGAAAACCGTACTCCGGATCGAAAAAGTCAAAACACGAAAAAATGTCTGGAATATTCAAATTAGGCTAAAGGTGAGTTTTGTTGAAACTTTCGGGAAGAAAAATCGCTAAACCGTTACAAGTGGACGGTTTACAAAAAATCAAATAATCAATAATTAAATATAAATATACGCAATTAACTCTGTAAATCGATTATAAAATCATATAACATTCTATAAATCGATATGAAAATATCCAAATAAATTATATTTTCTCCTGAGCATATAGAAATTCAAATCTCTCAAATACGAACACATATGAGCATTCAGCTCAATAAACTAGATAACACAAAATTCACAAAATTATATAATAATCACCTAATAATCATAAATCACCATAAATAATTAAACGAGCAATACCACAAGTAACACTTAGTTACATACCACATATATTCACATAATATTCATCTAGAATTTTCAAAAACAATATATGAAACTCAACTTTGAAATTATAATCATACATCTATAATACAATAACCCGGGGTTTAATATAAAATTTTGAAAACTCATTAAACTGGAATAACATATTAAATATGCTAGGTCCTATAAACTCACTATATAATATGATATAGTGATCACAATCTGTAACATAGTAAGACAATATTAGAGATTGAAAGTAGTAAACTCTTATATTCACAAAGCTTTAATGGTTACAAAAACTCTCTCAGTGATTTATATTGTATCACTAAGAGCTGCTAGGGTTCTTAACAATGTACTCGATAACTCAACTCCTATAGAGTAACCCTAATCTGTGTTTATATAGACACAGTTACAAAATCAATCTTTGATTTGATATCCTATAAATCAGCTATGAATTCTATCAATCAAAGATTGCTCCAGTTTTCTGTTTAGTTTCCATAGTCAGCAAATCACTCCTCCGCTTCTATCCTTCCTTGAAGTATATCCGCTTCTGAGCTCTTTCCACGTGTAAACTCTGACGAGTCTTGACTATGTAAACTCTGATCAGACTTTATCAAACTCTGTCAGACTTTACTAAACTCTGATCAGCTTCCAGATTAAACTCTGATGATTCCTGTTCTAAACAAACTTTAAGAACATTAGTAATCATCAATTATATCTAACAATCTCCCCCAACTTGTGCATAAATATGTTATGTGCAAGTTAACAGATAATTGATGATGTCAAAACAGTTAAGTCAAATTGCAACAGAGTTTAACTATATAACAGAAAACTTTTAAGACTTACATAAACTTTACTCCCTAACTTCATAGACACCATGAGCAGTCTTTAAGTATCCTCTGAGGAGTTCTTTTTCTGCTTCTTCAAGAGCTGCTACCATCTGTCTCTTTACATCTCTTAGTTCTGGATTTGAAACTCCAGTTTGATAAATTGCAGCTCTGAGATCATATATCTTGTTCTTCTTCATTAGGTCCTTATTCAGCATAATGTGGCCTTTGTCAGATTCTTCATTGAAACTCAGAGCACTGACTCCAGCTAATGTCTCTATTTTGGCTGAATTTTTCTTCATCTCAACCAGCTGTCCTTGACTGTTGAAGTATTTTGGAATAAAAGGTCCAGCATTTTTGTTTCCTGTAATACCCATCTTTCTTTTGATTTGATCTTTAAGCAGGTTGGAGATGTGTTGACATGACTTGTTTTTCACTTGAAATATGTGTGATACATATCTCAATTCCTCCCAGTGTTTAGCATAGAGATCTGCTTCAAGTACTCTAAACACTGTTCCATCAGACATGAAGTAGATAAGAATATTATCTCCTCTGTCATTCTTCACCAACTGAACTGAATCTAATTTGTCCATTCTTTCTTGTAAAGCTCCAGTCTTGGGAGCACATAGAGATGAGGGGTCATCTGGTCTTGATCCTATACTCTGATCAAATTTTTCATATTTGGATCCCAGCCCTCCTTTATCTCTTCCTGCTTTATGATGAGAGATTGGTTGAATTGGTCCCTTTTCAAAGCTTATCTCAGTCATCAGACTAGGCTTTGCAAATCCAGCTAATGGAGTAGTTGTTGGTTTGAACACAGCTTGAGCTTTGTCAGAGGTTGTGTCTTTCTTTGCATCCTTATTAACTTGAGCTATGTCAGAGGTTAATCTTTCTTTTTGAGGTTCTGCAACATGAGCTTTGTCAGAGATTGCAGCTTCTGATTTCTTTTCCTTTACAACTTGATCTTTGTCAGAGGTTGTAGATTTCTTCAGAGTGAATCCTCTCTCAAGATGTTCATCCACTTTGCTTTTGCCCTTAGATGTATACTCATCCTCAGAGTATATCTTTTTGACAGACAAACTCTGATCAGCAACAGTGGCTTCCTTAATCAGTATCCCCTTTTCCTTTGGTTTGGCAGTTGATTTTGCAGGTTTCTGGATTTTTCCTGACTTTATTGCTTCAGCATGTTCTTTCTTTAGTTCTTCTTCCTCTGCAACAATCAACTCCAAATCCAAATTAGCTTCTGGATTTTCTTGTTCAAAAATCAATCTAGCAAGCTCTTCATCAGTCATGGGTTTGTCTGATCCAGTCACTGTTCTTTGGTTAGATCTAGATGTGAAATTATGTGTTGGAGCAGACTTTGTGCTTTGCTTAGACTGTTTCTGACTGTCAGAGTTTGAAACTCTTCCACCAGTCCCTGATTGAAATCTCTTGTGCTTTGTGAAATCATCAACATCATCATCATCATCCTTCTTCTTTCTCTTCAGAGTTTGAGTAGTAGTCTTGCATTTGACTTGAGCTACTCTCTCCCCCTTTTTGACATCATCCTCATCAGGAATCAGTATTGATGTGATTAGAGAAAGTGAAGATTGGATGGCTTCAAGCTGCTTGGACATCTTCTCTTGAGTTGATTCAATGATGGTCATCCTCTTGTCCAGAGATTCATGTGCAGACACCAGCTTCTGAACATTATCTCTCAGAGGTAGTATAGTCCTTTTCTTCTCCATCTCATTTGTCTCCTTGATTTTAGCCACCTCTGTTCTTAGACCATCTATTGATTTAGATGTCTGGGCATGAGCAGGGTGAAATGTCTTCAGATAGAGAATTGTGCCTTTGAGGCCTGACATCACATCAGAGTTTGAAATTTTATTCTCTGCCATAGATAAGAATTCTTCAGCTTTAGTTGGCTCCAGAGAATGCTGATGGCTCAGCCAGAGTTTATCCCATACTTCATTTGGTGGATCAACCTGAAGATCCCTGGGAAGTGGCTCAGAGTCTGTGTTCAGAGTTTGTAGCCTGGCATTATACTGGCTGGTAGACTCCCACTTTTGTTGTAGATGTGACTGAGGATCTTCATTATCATTGTCATCATTGTCATCATCTGAGCTTTCATCATCTTCATCCTTATCAGATGCAGGATCAGCAACTTTCTCAACAGTATCTTGAGCAGATTTTTCTTGAGCTTCAGACTGTGATTTGCTAGGCTCTTCACCAGTCTGAGCAAGAGACTGTAGAGCTTCCATAGCTACTTTGTCAGATTCATCAACTACATCAGACCTGTAGTTTTCTGGAGCTGTATCATGAACAATGGCACCCTCAGGAATCTTCATTGGAGATTGAGGAATTGGAGTTGGGGTTCCATGATCAGATATGGGAGATATGGGATCAGACATTGCTGTTTCAGCTTCAGCTGTAGCTTGCTCCTTGCAAACAATTTCTTCATCTACTTCAGATGAAGTAGAAGATTCTGTAGGAGATGTTAGAGGGACAGCTTGGATAGGAAGCACCATCAGAGCTTGAGAAAGTTCAGCAACTGGAGTTGATGGTGTTTGCTCTTCCTCAACTGTGAAGTCTGTGATGTCAGTGATTGGGACTTTTGCCCTTGCAGGTTTTTGAGCCCTTCTTTTGAATCGAGCTGGCTTTTGAGGACTGGTCTGCACAGAGTCAGAGTTTGTTGTAGGAATAGATTCAGAGTTGACAGCATGGGCAGGTTCAAGATCATCATAATCATAGGCTGCAACCAGTCTTCTTCTTTTCTGCTTTTGAGGAGAAGCAGCTTCAGTGTTTACTGGAATATCAGAGTTTGCTTGGGTCTCAGAGTTTACTTGAGCCTCAGAGTTTAAATGAGCCTCAGAGTTTACATCAGTGTTTGTCGGCACTTCAGAGTTTGGTTTCAGAACATGTGTAGCAACAGAGGTTCTTGTTCTTTTGGCAGAGGAGGGGGCTGCATCAGACTTTGCAGCCCTTTTGGACTTGGCTGCAGGTGTCCTGGCTGCTTGAGAAGGGACTGGAGAGTGTTGATTTTCTGGAAGTATGTTCAGTCTTTCCCTTATTTGTGCTGGAACTTGTAATGGCCTGAGAACTGGCCTCTTTTCATCTTTAGAGATGAGATCTTTGAAAGCCCTTTTATGCAGTTTAAAAGGTTTGATCTCATCATCAAAAGCTACCTCTCCAACAGATGCATTGAATAATAATTGGCAAAAGCGAGAAAAATAGACAACTTTACGATTTTCATGCATTCTTTCACCAATATTTCTAATACCTAATCTACCATAATCGAAATTAGTAGAGTAGATCAGAGAATACCCAATTTGTAGCATGTCCATGGGTATTGCATCCCAGTTGGTAGATTTTTTCTGGAAGGCTCTGGTTATGCAATCGAAGAAGAAACTCCACTCCTTCCTGAGTCCAGGACGCTTCAATTGACCCAATTTGTCCAGAGAATCATAGTAGCCCAAGTCAGTCATCATGGCCCTTAGATTTGCATCGCCATTAGTGACATAAGCAGTGTCAATCTCTGGTAGGTTGAATGCTGTCCTGACTGTGGCTGGAGTAACAAAATACTCCTCCCCTTCAAATGAAAACACAATTGATGGTGATCCATTTTCACCACCATTGTCGTACTTACCCGTCCTCCAAAAACTGATGATTTGGCTTCCCGAGAGTCTGGCAGGAGCGGTAAGAGCTGTAGCAATAGCACTCTGAGCAAGAAATTGCTGTATGGGATGATAATCCCTTGGAGCTTCGGCAGTGTCAAGAATGGCTGTATAGTTATTGGGGACAAAGTCCACACCTGCATGGGTGAATGTAGTAGTTGCCATTATAACAGAGATTGTGAGTAGAGAAAAGTGTTTGAGAAAATGTGTGTAAGAAGATTTGAATTTCAGAGAGAAGAGAGTAAGAGTTTGTTGAGAGAGTGTGTGTGAAGATTAAGTGTAAAAGTGAAGAAAAAAAAAGCAATAAAATCTGATGATAAACTCTTCAGATTTTGTTTAGCTGTACACGCTTGGGCTCTTTGTTCACTTGGACACCTGTCAGATTTTAACTGGTAGTTGAATGTTAGTGGGATAGAGAAACGAGAGTAATAATCATGAGCGCAGTAAAACATGTGCAGTAGTAAATGCTGATTACACGTTCTCCTATTAAAATGTTTTTCATGCAAACCCACTAATAATACATCCGTTTGGAACACTCTCTTCACATTCTCTGTATATTTGAAATCCTGAAATGTACAAGATTTTAAAAAATCAAGATTAAATCTCTCGAATTTTAAACTCTGAGATTTACATCAAAGAAAGTAAATTTCTAAGTACCTCAGAATAAAGACATAAATTTCAGAATATTCATCAATAAATCAGAGTATGTCATAGAATCCATAGCTCAATAATGTGCTAGTGAAATAAGGTGTGTGATTTAGCATATTAAATCAGAGACTAGAGAATTTCACAATTTCGTAATTATAAGGTAAACAAGAATAATTTATTTAAACTCTCAAGACATAGACAATTGGCATACTCTGATGAAGAAATATACAAAAAAAACTAACCCCCTTTTTTTTTTTTTTTGTCAAGGACGCTTTTCAGTGTAAATGAATCACGACCTTTAAATATTATTATGCAACAGTATTTCTCCAGTAATCAGAGATTGTGACTGGTCACCATAGATTATAAAATCTTGGCAGTTACTTAATACCAGTAAATGTTTGGGTCTTCCCAGTCACTGTCATATAGACATCTAAGATCTCAAAGGAGTACCATGCTTATTTGCAGGGGTGTACAAAGCATCAGAGTTTATAATCATTGTCTAATTTACTGAGAGAAAATTCAAATTAATCAGTCTCACTTATAATTAAGATATGTGAAGTAATAGAGTCGCAATGATATCAATATGCATATAGTGTAAAATAGTAGCACAAAATTGAGATCAAGATTAAAGAACTTAACTGAGATTCATGATTACTAATTCAGATCATGCTTCATAATATCTTCACAGGTTATTTGTCTCAGAAAAAAACGAGATCATCTATCAAGATTCAGAGTTTACAAACATCAGAGTTTATCGTCAGAGAATGACGTCAGAGAATGTCATCAGAGTATAACAAGCAGAGTATATCATCAGAGAATGTCATCAGATTTTAATAATCAGAGAATATCATGGCAAATTTGTGAGCAATACATATGGTAATATGACAATTGAAATTTGAAAGATCTGACCAGTATGTTTACTCAGTTCCTGATATCATTCCTAGCTCATTCACCAGCCTAGTAAAGGTTGCTTCACTGAGTGGTTTGGTGAATATGTCTGCTAGCTGCTGATCAGTAGGAACAAAGTGAAGTTCAATGGTTCCTTCCTCCACATGCTCCCTTATAAAATGATATCTTATACTGATGTGCTTTGTCAGAGAATGTTGAACTGGGTTTCCTGTCATAGCAATAGCACTTTGGTTATCACAATAAATAGGAATTTTAGAAAAGGATAACCCATAGTCCAACAGTTGATTCTTCATCCAAAGAATTTGAGCACAGCAGCTGCCTGCAGCTATATACTCTGATTCTGCTGTTGATGTTGAGATTGACTTTTGTTTCTTGCTGTACCAGGAAACAAGTCTTCCACCCAGAAATTGACAACTCCCACTTGTGCTTTTCCTGTCAATTTTGCAACCTGCAAAGTCTGCATCAGAGTATCCAATTAGACTAAAATCTGATTCTCTAGGATACCATAATCCCAATGATGTGGTTCCCTTGAGATATCTGAATATCCTCTTTACTGCAATCAGATGAGGCTCTCTTGGATCTGCCTGAAATCTTGCACATAGACATGTGGCATACATGATGTCTGGTCTACTTGCAGTCAGATAAAGCAAAGATCCAATCATTCCTCTATAGTTTGTGATATCCACTGATGCACCAGTATCTTTGTCTAGTTTTGTTGCTGTTGCCATAGGAGTAGTTGCAGCTGAACTGTCTTGCATACCAAATTTCTTCAAAAGATTTCTGGTATACTTGGCTTGATTTATAAAGATCCCATCTTCAGTCTGTTTAACTTGTAAACCCAGAAAATAACTGAGTTCCCCCATCATGCTCATTTGGTACCTGGACTGCATGAGCTTGGCAAATCTTTGACAGAGTTTAGCATTAGTGGAACCAAAAATGATATCATCAACATAGATTTGAACTAAAAGCAGATCATTACCATGATTCAAATAAAACAAGGTTTTATCTATGGTACCTCTAGTAAATCCATTATCAAGAAGAAATTGAGCCAGAGTTTCATACCATGCCCTTGGAGCCTGCTTTAGTCCATAAAGTGCCTTGTCCAATCTATAGACATAGTCTGGATGCTTTGGATCCACAAAGCCTGGAGGTTGTTCAACATATACCTCCTCATCCAGTTTCCCATTTAGAAAAGCACTTTTGACATCCATCTGAAATACCTTGAATTTCTTGTGAGCAGCATAGGCCAGAAAGATTCTAATTGCCTCCAATCTTGCAACTGGAGCAAATGTCTCATCATAATCAATACCTTCCTGTTGTGAATACCCTTTTGCCACAAGCCTTGCTTTATTCCTTGTAATGACACCCTCACTGTCAGTTTTGTTTCTGAACACCCATTTTGTACCAACTATGGATCTGTCTTTAGGTCTTGGTACTAGGGTCCATACTTTGTTTCTCTCAAACTCATTCAGCTCCTCTTGCATTGCTTGAATCCAGTAAGCATCTTGAAGAGCTTCCTCCACTTTCTTAGGTTTAGTTTGTGACAGAAAGCAATGATGTAAACACTCATTTGCTGTAGCTGTCCTTGTTTGCACACCTGCTTCTGGATTACCAATTATTAAATCAGGTGTGTGAGATTTTGTCCACTTCCTAGCATGTGGAAGTTGACCATTTTCATCATTGGATCCTCCCCCTTGATCCATGCACTCTTGATTCTGTTGATTATTCTCTGTAGCTCCCCCTAAATTTGTGCTATCAGAGTTTGAATCAGTATTCTCTGATGAATTTGAGTCAGCATTCTCTGATGAATCTTGGGTAGAGCCTGAAACATTCTGATGCTCCCCCTCAGCAATTGCTTTATCATTATGAACTTGTAAAGTTTCACCAGAGTTTGCTGTATTTTGGTCACAGTCAGAGTTTGACTGTTCATCAGAGTTTGTTGAATCAGAGAATATTTCTTCATTCTCAAAATGCAGTTCTTCATGATCATCCATATCTACTAAGCCCATTATTCTTTTGTCATCAAATGACACATGTATGGATTCCATGATCACTTTGGTTCTTAGATTATAGACTCTGAAGGCTTTTGTTATCAGAGGATATCCTACAAAAATGCCTTCATCAGCTTTTAAATCAAACTTGGTAAGCTGTTCTGGATGAGTCTTCAATACAAAGCATTTGCACCCAAATATATGAAAGTACTTCAGATTTGGCTTCTTTTTCTTCACCATCTCATATGGGGTCTTGCCATGCTTATTAATCAAGGTTGCATTTTGAGTGAAACAAGCTGTTTGAACAGCTTCTGCCCAGAAATAAGTAGGCAATTTAGCCTCATCAAGCATAGTTCTGGCAGCTTCTATAAGAGTCCTGTTTTTCCTTTCAACTACACCATTTTGCTGTGGTGTACCAGGTGCAGAAAATTGTTGCACTACACCTCTTTCTTTGCAGAACTCTTCCATTGTTGAATTTCTGAACTCAGTTCCATTATCACTTCTAATGATCTTCACTTTGTCTTCAGATCCATGATCCAGTTGCTTCACATGATCCATCAGATGCAAGGCTGTTTCATCTTTAGAGTGAAGAAAATATACCCAAGTGTATCTGGTATACTCATCAACAATGACAAGAGCATATTTCTTCCTTGCAATGGATGGTACATTTACTGGTCCAAATAGATCAACATGTAGAAGATGATATGGTTTCTTTATTGAGAATTCAGTCTTACTCTTGAAAGATGTCTTTCTCTGCTTGGCTTTTTGACATGAATCACATAATCCATCAGATGTAAGTAGTGATTCAGGGAGTCCTCTCACAAGCTTTTTCTTTATAAGCTCATTTATGGAGTTGAAATTCAGGTGTGAGAGCTTCTTGTGCCACTTCCAACTTTCTTCTGCAGAGATTCTTGTAGACAAGCAGATTGCTTTTCCTTCAGAGTTTGTAGGCAAGTGAATTTCATAAATATTCCCATGTCTGTGAGCAATCACTGCCACTTTGCCTGTTGACTTGCTTACTATCTCACTGTGTTCTTCATAGAAATCAACATGATATCCTCTGTCACAGATTTGACTGACAGAGAGTAAATTGAGTTTTAGCCCTTGAACAAGAGCTACATTTGATATGATGACATTTCTAAGATTGATATTGCCATATCCCAGAGTCCTTCCTATGTTGCCATCTCCATAAGAAACACTTGGGCCAGCCTTCTCCACAAACTCTGACAGCAGGGCCTTATTTCCAGTCATGTGTCCTGAACATCCACTGTCCAAGACTAGAATATTCTTCCTGTTGCCCTGCAATCACAAAGACCACTAATTGTTAGTTTTAAGGACCCAGACTTGCTTGGATCCCTTGGCCTTATTAAGTTTGTTAGCTTTTGCAGCGGAATTATTATTATTATCAGAGTTTGAGCTAACAGACTTTGTAACAGAGTTTGTACTAGAAACAGAGTTTGTACTTGCAGAATTTTTATTAACCTTTAAAGAAGGTTTCAATTGATAATAATCATAATACAAACTATGATATTCTTTGCAAGTATAAATAGAATGCCGTAAACTACCACAATGAAAACATGGATCTTGTGGTTTATATCTAATACTACTTTTTCTAACTCCAGACTTTGTAGGTAAGGAGTTAATGTCCTTGTTCTTCCTGCAAAAATTAGCAAGATGATTAGTATTCCCACAGTTATGGCATGTCTTCCTAGGTGCATTTGGAATAGGCATGTAGTTATTACTCTTGTCTATTCCAATCTTGCCATTTCTATTTTTCCTAGGCTCCCTGTTTTGTCATCAGACTTTACCTCTTTAAGCTATGTTTAAGCTGTTTCTGAGTCATCAGTCCTATGTTAACCTGTTTGGGCTTATCAGATTTTAAATTGTTGTTAATCTCTGATTTTGGTCTACTCTGTTTAGACTTAGAGGATTCAGCAACAAATTTAACAGGTTTAACCTTAGGTTTTTGAGTTTTAACAAACTCTGTTTTTGATGACTCAGCTTCAGAGTTATCAGTGTAACCTAGTCCTTTCTTCCAGTTTCCACTACCTAAGATATCTTGAGTAGTTTTGCCTGAATTAGTCCATGTCTTTATGATCTCCCTTTCCTTAGCAGTTCTGATTGAAGAGATGCATACCTCTTTAATAATTCATCTTTGACAATGACAGCATCATCTCTTCTTTCTGAACTTCCACATCTGAACTATTCTTTTTCTAGAAAATCATTCCTTTTCTTTACACTCAGAGTTTCAGATTTTAATCTTTCGTTTTCTAAAGTCTGATCTCTAAAGCTATATGCAAAGTTTTAAGAAACAATCTTAACTCAGTTATATCTTCAGTATCAAAGGCAAGAGTAGAATGAGGTACCTTAGCAGGAGATTCAGAGTTGTTGTCAGTGTTTGCCATCAGAGCATATTGACTTCTTCTTCTGAATCAGATGTATCTGTCCAGTTTCCTTTCTTGGTGATAAAGGCTTTTCTTTTTCCTTCTTGGCTTTCTTGCATTCAGATGCAAAGTGTCCCTTTTCACCACAGTTAAAACAGGTATACTTGTCAGCTTTTCCAGCTTTCCCTTCTTTGCCCTCATTCTTCTTGAAGTTCTTCTTGTCATAAACTCTGTCAGAGTTTCTCTCTTTCCTTGAAAACTTTTGCCTTTGTTGAACTTTTTGTAGGCCAACTTCTTGAAGCTTTCACCATCAATGCTGCTAACTGCATCATCTCATCATCACTTTTTCAGAGTCTGAGGGAACATCAGAGTTTGAGTCATCAGAGTTTGATGACTCAATGTCAGACTTTGTGACATGAGCTTTTCCTTTGCTCTTAGCAGCTTTCTCTTGAACTTTCAGAGCACATAAACTTTGATTTTCCTCCATGACGTTTGCTCCTTTGCTCCATTTCAAGTTCATGAGTCTTCAGTCTTCCATAAACACATCATCAAGAGACATTTCTCCAAGATCAAGATTGTCTCTTATTGTAGTGACTTTCAAATCCCATTTTTCAGGAAGAGCCAGAAGGAATTTGAGGTTTGAGTCTTCAAGATCATATTCCTTGTTTACCAGAGATAAGTCATTCAACAGTTTGACAAATCTGTCATACAGATCTGTCAAGGACTCACCAGATTTTGAGTCAAAGTGCTCATACTCCTGTGTAAGGATTGTTTTCTGTTTTTCTTTATGGCCTGAGTTCCCTGACATCTGGTTTCTAGAGCATCCCAGATTTGTTTTAGCAGTTTTGCACCCAATCACCCTATTAGACATTGCATTATCAAGGGCGCTGTGCAGAAGGTGTTTCACCTTAGAGTGGGTCTTTTGGCAGAGGAGTGGGCTGCATCAGACTTTGCAGCCCTTTTGGACTTGGCTGCAGGTGTCCTGGCTGCTTGAGAAGGGACTGGAGAGTGGTTGATTTTCTGGAAGTATGTTCAGTCTTTCCCTTATTTGTGCTGGAACTTGTAATGCCTGAGAACTGCCTCTTTTCATCTTTAGAGAGAGATCTTGAAAGCCCTTTTATGCAGTTTAAAAGGTTTGATCTCATCATCAAAAGCTACCTCTCCAACAGATGCATTGAATAATAATTGGCAAAAGCGAGAAAAATAGACAACTTTACGATTTTCATGCATTCTTTCACCAAATTTCAAATAACCTAATCTACCATAATCGAAATTAGTAGAGTAGATCAGAGAATACCCAATTTGTAGCATGTCCATGGGTATTGCATCCCAGTTGGTAGATTTTTTCTGGAAGGCTCTGGGTTATGCAATCGAAGAAGAAACTCCACTCCGTCCTCCGGAGTCCAGGACGCTTCAATTGACCCATTTGTCCCAGAAATCATAGTAGCCCAAGTCAGTCATCATGGCCCTTAGATTTGCATCGCCATTAGTGACATAAGCAGTGTCAATCTCGGGTAGGGGTGAATGCTGTCCTGACTGTGGCTGGAGTAACAAAATACTCCTCCCTTCAATGAAAACACAATTGATGGTGAATCCATTTTCACCACCATTGTCGTACTTCCCGCCTCCAAAAACTGATGATTTGGCTTCCCGAGAGTCTGGCAGGAGCGGTAGAGCTGTAGCAATAGCACTCTGAGCAAGAAATGGCTGTATGGGATGAGATCCCTTGGGCTTCGGCAGTGTCAAGAATGGCTTTAAGTTTATTGGGGACAAAGTCCACACCTGCATGGGTGAATGAGTAGTTTGCCTTATAACAGAGATTGGATTAGAGAAAAGTTTGTTTGAGAAAAGTGTGTAAGAAGATTTGAATTTCAGAGAGAAGAGAGTAAGATTTGTTGAGAGAGTGGGTGGTGAAGATTAAGTGTAAAAGTGAAGAAAAAAAGCATAAAATCTGATGATAAACTCTCAGATTTTGTTTAGCTGGTACACGCTTGGGTCTTTGTTCACTTGGACACCTGTCAGATTTAACTGGTAGTTGAATGGTAGTGGATAGAGAACGAGAGTAATAATCATGAGCGCAGTAAAACATGTAGTAGTAGATGGCTGATTACACGTTCTCCTATTAAAATGTTTTTCATGCAAAACCCACTAATAAGACATCCGTTGGAACACTCTCTTCACATTCTCTGTATATTTGAAATCCTGAAATGTACAAGATTTTAAAAATCAAGATTAAATCCTCGAATTTTAAACTCTGAGATTATATCAAAGAAAGTAAATTTCTAAGTAAGCTCAGAATAAAGACATAAATTTCAGAATATTCATCAATAAATCAAGTAATGTCATAGAATCATAGCTGCAATAATGTGCTAGTGAAATAAGGTTGTGATTTAGCATATTAAATCAGAGACTAGAGAATTCACAATTTCGTAATTATAAGGAAACAAGAATAATTTATTTAACTCTCAAGACATAGACAATTGGCATACGCTGATGAAGAAATATACAAAAAAAACTAACCCCCTTTTTTTTTTTTTGTCAGGACGCTTTCAGTGTAAATGAATCACGACCTTAAATATTATTGTGCAACAGTAATTTCTCCCAGTAATCAGAGATTGTGACTGGTCCCATAGATTATAAAATCTTGGCAGTTAACTTAATACCAGTAATGTTTGGGTCTTCCCGAGTCACTGTCATATAGACATCTAAGATCTCAAAGGAGTACATGCTTATTTGCAGGGGTGGTACAAGCATCAGAGTTTATAATCATGGTCTAATTTACTGAGAGAAAATTCAATTAATCAGTCTCACGTATAATTAAGATAGGTGTGAATTAATAGAGTCGCAATGATATCAATATGCAGATAGTGGTAAAAAGTAGCACAAAATTGAATCAAGATTAAAGAACTTAACTGAGATTCATGATTACTAATTCAGATCATGCTTCATAATATCTTCACAGGGTTATTTGTCTCAAAAAAACGAGATCATCGAATCAGATTCAGAGTTTACAAACATCAGAGTTTATCGTCGAGAATGACGTCAGAGAATGTCATCATAGATAGCAAGCAGAGTATATCATCAGAAATGGCCATGCAGATTTTAATAATCGAAGAATATCATGGCAAATTTTGTGAGCAATACATATGGTAATATGACATTGGAAATTTGAAAGATCTGACCAGTATGTTTAATCAGTTCCTGATATCATCCTAGCTATTCACCAGCCTAGTAAAGGGTGCTTCAACTGAGTGGTTTGTGGTGAAGATGGTCTGGAGCTGCTGATCAGTAGGAACAAAGTGAAGTTCAATGTTCCTTCCTCCACATGCTCCCTTATAAAATGATAGTCTTATACTGATGTGGCTTTGTCAGAGAATGTTGAACTGGGTTTCCTGTCATGAGCAATAGCACTTTGGTTATCACAATAAATAGGAATTTTAGAAAAGGATGAACCCATAGTCCAACATTTATTCTTCATCCAAAGAATTTGAGCACAGCAGCTGCCTGCAGCTATATACTCTGAGTCTGCTGTTGATGTTGAGATGGACTTTTGTTTCTTGCTGTACCGGAAAACAAGTCTTCCACCCAGAAATTGACAACTCCACGTGTGCTTTCCTGTCAATTTTTTGCAACCTGCAAGTCTGCATCAGAGTATCCAATTAGACTAAATCTGATTCTCTAGGATACCATAATCCCAATGATGTGGTTGCCCTTGAGATATCTGAATACTCTTTACTGGCAATCAGATAGGCTCTCTTGGATCTGCCTGAAACTCTGCACATAGACATGTGCAGCATGAGGTCTGGTCTACTTGCAGTCAGATAAGCAAAGATCCAATCATCCTCTATAGTTTTGTGAATCCACTGATGCACCAGTATCGTTGTCTAGTTTTGTTGCTGTTGCCATAGGAGTAGTTGCAGCTGAACGGTCTTGCAGACCAATTTCTTCAAGATTTCTGGTATACTTGGCTTGATTTATAAATCCCATCTTCAGTCTGTTTAACTGTAAACCCAGAAATAACTGAGTTCCCCTCATGCTCATTTGTAACCTGTACTGCATGAGCTTGGCAAATCTTTGACAGAGTTTAGCATTAGTGGAACCAAAAATGATATCATCACATAGATTTGAACTAAAAGCAGATCATTACCATGATTCAAATAAAACAAGGTTTTATCTAGGTACCTCTAGTAAATCCAGTATCAAAGAAATTGAGCCAGAGTTTCATACCATGCCCTTGGAGCCGGCTTTAGTCCATAAAGTGCCTTGTCCAATCTATAGACATAGTCTGGATGCTTTGGATCCACAAAGCCTGGAGTTGTTCAACATATACCTCTCATCCAGTTTTCCCATTTGAGAAAAGCACTTTTGACATCCATCTGAAATACCTTGAATTTCTTGTGAGCAGCATAGGCCGAAAGATTCTAATTGCCTCCAATCTTGCAACGGGAGCAAATGTCTCATCATAATCAATACCTTCCTGTTGTGTGAATACCCTTTTGCCACAAGCCTTGCTTTATTCCTTGTAATGACACCCTCACTGTCAGTTTTGTTTCTGAACACCCATTTTGTACCAACGATGGATCTGTCTTTAGGTCTTGGTACTAGGGTCCATACGTTTGTTTCTCTCAAACTCATTCAGCTCCTCTTGCATTGCTTGAATCCAGTAAGCATCTTGAAGAGCGTCCTCCACTTCTAGGTTTAGTTTGTGACAGAAAGCATGATGTAACACCATTTGCTGTAGCGGTCCTTGTTGCACACCTGCTTCTGGATTACCAATTATAAATCAGGTGTGTGAGATTTTGTCCACTTCCTAGCATGTGGAAGTTGACCATTTCCATCATGGATCCTCCCCCTTGATCCATGCACTCTTGATTCTGTTGATTATTCTCGGTAGCTCCCCCCTAAATTTTGTGCTATCAGAGTTTGAATCAGTATTCTCCTTGAATTTGAGGTCAGCATTCTCTGAGGAAATCTTGGTAGAGCCTGAAACATTCTGATGCTCCCCCTCAGCAATTGCTTTTCAATTATGAACTTGTAAAGTTTTCACACAGAGTTTGCTGTATTTTGGTCAACAGTCAGAGTTTGACTGTTCATCAGAGTTTGTTGAATCAGAGAATATTCTTCATTCTCAAAATGCAGTTCTTCATGATCTCCATATCTCTAAGCCCATTATTCTTTTGTCATCAATGACACATGTATGGATTCAATGATCACTTTGGTTCTTAGATATAGACTCTGAAGGCTTTTGTTATCAGAGGATATCCTACAAAAATGCCTTCATCAGCTTTTAAATCAAACTGGTAAGCTGTTTCTGGATGAGTCTTCAATACAAAGCATTTGGCACCAAATATAGAAAGTACTTCAGATTTGGCTTCTTTTTTCTTCACCATCTCATATGGGGTCTTGCCATGCTTATGAATCAAGGTTTGCATTTTGAGTGAAACAAGCTGTTTGAACGCTTCTGCCCAGAAATAAGTAGGCAATTTAGCCTCATCAAGCATAGTTCTGGCAGCTTCTATAAAGTCCTGTTTTTCCTTTCAACTACAAACTACACCCTTTTGCTGTGGTGTACCAGGTGCAGAAAATTTGTTCACTACACCTCGTTCTCTTGCAGAACTCTTCCATTGTTGAATTTCTAACGACTCGTTCCATTAGCACTTCTAATGATCTTCACTTTGGTCTTCAATCCATGATCCAGTTGCTTCACAGATCCATCAGATGCAAGGCTGTTTCATCTTTAGAGTGAAGAAAATATACCCAAGTGTATCTGGTATACTCATCAACAATGACAAGAGCATATTTCTTCCTTGCAATGGAGGGTACATGTTACTGGTCCAATAGATCAACATGTAGAAATGATATGGTTTCTTTATTGAGAAGTCAGTCTTACTCTTGAAAGATGTCTTTCTCTGCTTGGCTTTTTGACATGAATCACATAATCCATCAGATGTAAGTAGTGATTCAGGGAGGTCTCTTAGCATAGAGATCTGCTTCAAGTACTCTAAACACTGTTCCATCAGACATGAAGTAGATAAGAATATTATCTCCTCTGTCATTCTTCACCAACTGAACTGAATCTAATTTGTCCATTCTTTCTTGTAAAGCTCCAGTCTTGGGAGCACATAGAGATGAGGGGTCATCTGGTCTTGATCCTATACTCTGATCAATTTTTCATATTTGGATCCCAGCCCTCCTTTATCTCTTCCTGCTTTATGATGAGAGATTGGTTGAATTGGTCCCTTTTCAAAGCTTATCTCAGTCATCAGACTAGGCTTTGCAAATCCAGCTAATGGAGTAGTTGTTGGTTTGAACACAGCTTGAGCTTTGTCAGAGGTTGTGTCTTTCTTTGCATCCTTATTAACTTGAGCTATGTCAGAGGTTAATCTTTCTTTTTGAGGTTCTGCAACATGAGCTTTGTCAGAGATTGCAGCTTCTGATTTCTTTTCCTTTACAACTTGATCTTTGTCAGAGGTTGTAGATTTCTTCAGAGTGAATCCTCTCTCAAGATGTTCATCCACTTTGCTTTTGCCCTTAGATGTATACTCATCCTCAGAGTATATCTTTTTGACAGACAAACTCTGATCAGCAACAGTGGCTTCCTTAATCAGTATCCCCTTTTCCTTTGGTTTGGCAGTTGATTTTGCAGGTTTCTGGATTTTCCTGACTTATTGCTTCAGCATGTTCTTTCTTTAGTTCTTCTTCCTCTGCAACAATCAACTCCAAATCCAAATTAGCTTCTGGATTTTCTTGTTCAAAATCAATCTAGCAAGCTCTTCATCAGTCATGGGTTTGTCTGATCCAGTCACTGTTCTTTGGTTAGATCTAGATGTGAAATTATGTGTTGGAGCAGACTTTGTGCTTTGCTTAGACTGTTTCTGACTGTCAGAGTTTGAAACTCTTCCACCAGTCCCTGATTGAAATCTCTTGTGCTTTGTGAAATCATCAACATCATCATCATCATCCTTCTTCTTTCTCTTCAGAGTTTGAGTAGTAGTCTTGCATTTGACTTGAGCTACTCTCTCCCCCTTTTTGACATCATCCTCATCAGGAATCAGTATTGATGTGATTAGAGAAAGTGAAGATTGGATGGCTTCAAGCTGCTTGGACATCTTCTCTTGAGTTGATTCAATGATGGTCATCCTCTTGTCCAGAGATTCATGTGCAGACACCAGCTTCTGAACATTATCTCTCAGAGGTAGTATAGTCCTTTTCTTCTCCATCTCATTTGTCTCCTTGATTTAGCCACCTCTGTTCTTAGACCATCTATTGATTTAGATGTCTGGGCATGAGCAGGGTGAAATGTCTTCAGATAGAGAATTGTGCCTTTGAGGCCTGACATCACATCAGAGTTTGAAATTTTATTCTCTGCCATAGATAAGAATTCTTCAGCTTTAGTTGGCTCCAGAGAATGCTGATGGCTCAGCCAGAGTTTATCCCATACTTCATTTGGTGGATCAACCTGAAGATCCCTGGGAAGTGGCTCAGAGTCTGTGTTCAGAGTTTGTAGCCTGGCATTATACTGGCTGGTAGACTCCCACTTTTGTTGTAGATGTGACTGAGGATCTTCATTATCATTGTCATCATTGTCATCATCTGAGCTTTCATCATCTTCATCCTTATCAGATGCAGGATCAGCAACTTTCTCAACAGTATCTTGAGCAGATTTTTCTTGAGCTTCAGACTGTGATTTGCTAGGCTCTTCACCAGTCTGAGCAAGAGACTGTAGAGCTTCCATAGCTACTTTGTCAGATTCATCAACTACATCAGACCTGTAGTTTTCTGGAGCTGTATCATGAACAATGGCACCCTCAGGAATCTTCATTGGAGATTGAGGAATTGGAGTTGGGGTTCCATGATCAGATATGGGAGATATGGGATCAGACATTGCTGTTTCAGCTTCAGCTGTAGCTTGCTCCTTGCAAACAATTTCTTCATCTACTTCAGATGAAGTAGAAGATTCTGTAGGAGATGTTAGAGGGACAGCTTGGATAGGAAGCACCATCAGAGCTTGAGAAAGTTCAGCAACTGGAGTTGATGGTGTTTGCTCTTCCTCAACTGTGAAGTCTGTGATGTCAGTGATTGGGACTTTTGCCCTTGCAGGTTTTTGAGCCCTTCTTTTGAATCGAGCTGGCTTTTGAGGACTGGTCTGCACAGAGTCAGAGTTTGTTGTAGGAATAGATTCAGAGTTGACAGCATGGGCAGGTTCAAGATCATCATAATCATAGGCTGCAACCAGTCTTCTTCTTTTCTGCTTTTGAGGAGAAGCAGCTTCAGTGTTTACTGGAATATCAGAGTTTGCTTGGGTCTCAGAGTTTACTTGAGCCTCAGAGTTTAAATGAGCCTCAGAGTTTACATCAGTGTTTGTCGGCACTTCAGAGTTTGGTTTCAGAACATGTGTAGCAACAGAGGTTCTTGTTCTTTTGGCAGAGGAGGGGGCTGCATCAGACTTTGCAGCCCTTTTGGACTTGGCTGCAGGTGTCCTGGCTGCTTGAGAAGGGACTGGAGAGTGTTGATTTTCTGGAAGTATGTTCAGTCTTTCCCTTATTTGTGCTGGAACTTGTAATGGCCTGAGAACTGGCCTCTTTTCATCTTTAGAGATGAGATCTTTGAAAGCCCTTTTATGCAGTTTAAAAGGTTTGATCTCATCATCAAAAGCTACCTCTCCAACAGATGCATTGAATAATAATTGGCAAAAGCGAGAAAAATAGACAACTTTACGATTTTCATGCATTCTTTCACCAATATTTCTAATACCTAATCTACCATAATCGAAATTAGTAGAGTAGATCAGAGAATACCCAATTTGTAGCATGTCCATGGGTATTGCATCCCAGTTGGTAGATTTTTTCTGGAAGGCTCTGGTTATGCAATCGAAGAAGAAACTCCACTCCTTCCTGAGTCCAGGACGCTTCAATTGACCCAATTTGTCCAGAGAATCATAGTAGCCCAAGTCAGTCATCATGGCCCTTAGATTTGCATCGCCATTAGTGACATAAGCAGTGTCAATCTCTGGTAGGTTGAATGCTGTCCTGACTGTGGCTGGAGTAACAAAATACTCCTCCCCTTCAAATGAAAACACAATTGATGGTGATCCATTTTCACCACCATTGTCGTACTTACCCGTCCTCCAAAAACTGATGATTTGGCTTCCGAGAGTCTGGCAGGAGCGGTAAGAGCTGTAGCAATAGCACTCTGAGCAAGAAATTGCTGTATGGGATGATAATCCCTTGGAGCTTCGGCAGTGTCAAGAATGGCTGTATAGTTATTGGGGACAAAGTCCACACCTGCATGGGTGAATGTAGTAGTTGCCATTATAACAGAGATTGTGAGTAGAGAAAAGTGTTTGAGAAAATGTGTGTAAGAAGATTTGAATTTCAGAGAGAAGAGAGTAAGAGTTTGTTGAGAGAGTGTGTGTGAAGATTAAGTGTAAAAGTGAAGAAAAAAAAAGCAATAAAATCTGATGATAAACTCTTCAGATTTTGTTTAGCTGTACACGCTTGGGCTCTTTGTTCACTTGGACACCTGTCAGATTTTAACTGGTAGTTGAATGTTAGTGGGATAGAGAAACGAGAGTAATAATCATGAGCGCAGTAAAACATGTGCAGTAGTAAATGCTGATTACACGTTCTCCTATTAAAATGTTTTTCATGCAAACCCACTAATAATACATCCGTTTGGAACACTCTCTTCACATTCTCTGTATATTTGAAATCCTGAAATGTACAAGATTTTAAAAAATCAAGATTAAATCTCTCGAATTTTAAACTCTGAGATTTACATCAAAGAAAGTAAATTTCTAAGTACCTCAGAATAAAGACATAAATTTCAGAATATTCATCAATAAATCAGAGTATGTCATAGAATCCATAGCTCAATAATGTGCTAGTGAAATAAGGTGTGTGATTTAGCATATTAAATCAGAGACTAGAGAATTTCACAATTTCGTAATTATAAGGTAAACAAGAATAATTTATTTAAACTCTCAAGACATAGACAATTGGCATACTCTGATGAAGAAATATACAAAAAAACTAACCCCCTTTTTTTTTTTTTTTTGTCAAGGACGCTTTTCAGTGTAAATGAATCACGACCTTTAAATATTATTATGCAACAGTATTTCTCCAGTAATCAGAGATTGTGACTGGTCACCATAGATTATAAAATCTTGGCAGTTACTTAATACCAGTAAATGTTTGGGTCTTCCCAGTCACTGTCATATAGACATCTAAGATCTCAAAGGAGTACCATGCTTATTTGCAGGGGTGTACAAAGCATCAGAGTTTATAATCATTGTCTAATTTACTGAGAGAAAATTCAAATTAATCAGTCTCACTTATAATTAAGATATGTGAAGTAATAGAGTCGCAATGATATCAATATGCATATAGTGTAAAATAGTAGCACAAAATTGAGATCAAGATTAAAGAACTTAACTGAGATTCATGATTACTAATTCAGATCATGCTTCATAATATCTTCACAGGTTATTTGTCTCAGAAAAAAACGAGATCATCTATCAAGATTCAGAGTTTACAAACATCAGAGTTATCGTCAGAGAATGACGTCAGAGAATGTCATCAGAGTATAACAAGCAGAGTATATCATCAGAGAATGTCATCAGATTTTAATAATCAGAGAATATCATGGCAAATTTGTGAGCAATACATATGGTAATATGACAATTGAAATTTGAAAGATCTGACCAGTATGTTTACTCAGTTCCTGATATCATTCCTAGCTCATTCACCAGCCTAGTAAAGGTTGCTTCACTGAGTGGTTTGGTGAATATGTCTGCTAGCTGCTGATCAGTAGGAACAAAGTGAAGTTCAATGGTTCCTTCCTCCACATGCTCCCTTATAAAATGATATCTTATACTGATGTGCTTTGTCAGAGAATGTTGAACTGGGTTTCCTGTCATAGCAATAGCACTTTGGTTATCACAATAAATAGGAATTTTAGAAAAGGATAACCCATAGTCCAACAGTTGATTCTTCATCCAAAGAATTTGAGCACAGCAGCTGCCTGCAGCTATATACTCTGATTCTGCTGTTGATGTTGAGATTGACTTTTGTTTCTTGCTGTACCAGGAAACAAGTCTTCCACCCAGAAATTGACAACTCCCACTTGTGCTTTTCCTGTCAATTTTGCAACCTGCAAAGTCTGCATCAGAGTATCCAATTAGACTAAAATCTGATTCTCTAGGATACCATAATCCCAATGATGTGGTTCCCTTGAGATATCTGAATATCCTCTTTACTGCAATCAGATGAGGCTCTCTTGGATCTGCCTGAAATCTTGCACATAGACATGTGGCATACATGATGTCTGGTCTACTTGCAGTCAGATAAAGCAAAGATCCAATCATTCCTCTATAGTTTGTGATATCCACTGATGCACCAGTATCTTTGTCTAGTTTTGTTGCTGTTGCCATAGGAGTAGTTGCAGCTGAACTGTCTTGCATACCAAATTTCTTCAAAAGATTTCTGGTATACTTGGCTTGATTTATAAAGATCCCATCTTCAGTCTGTTTAACTTGTAAACCCAGAAAATAACTGAGTTCCCCCATCATGCTCATTTGGTACCTGGACTGCATGAGCTTGGCAAATCTTTGACAGAGTTTAGCATTAGTGGAACCAAAAATGATATCATCAACATAGATTTGAACTAAAAGCAGATCATTACCATGATTCAAATAAAACAAGGTTTTATCTATGGTACCTCTAGTAAATCCATTATCAAGAAGAAATTGAGCCAGAGTTTCATACCATGCCCTTGGAGCCTGCTTTAGTCCATAAAGTGCCTTGTCCAATCTATAGACATAGTCTGGATGCTTTGGATCCACAAAGCCTGGAGGTTGTTCAACATATACCTCCTCATCCAGTTTCCCATTTAGAAAAGCACTTTTGACATCCATCTGAAATACCTTGAATTTCTTGTGAGCAGCATAGGCCAGAAAGATTCTAATTGCCTCCAATCTTGCAACTGGAGCAAATGTCTCATCATAATCAATACCTTCCTGTTGTGAATACCCTTTTGCCACAAGCCTTGCTTTATTCCTTGTAATGACACCCTCACTGTCAGTTTTGTTTCTGAACACCCATTTTGTACCAACTATGGATCTGTCTTTAGGTCTTGGTACTAGGGTCCATACTTTGTTTCTCTCAAACTCATTCAGCTCCTCTTGCATTGCTTGAATCCAGTAAGCATCTTGAAGAGCTTCCTCCACTTTCTTAGGTTTAGTTTGTGACAGAAAGCAATGATGTAAACACTCATTTGCTGTAGCTGTCCTTGTTTGCACACCTGCTTCTGGATTACCAATTATTAAATCAGGTGTGTGAGATTTTGTCCACTTCCTAGCATGTGGAAGTTGACCATTTTCATCATTGGATCCTCCCCCTTGATCCATGCACTCTTGATTCTGTTGATTATTCTCTGTAGCTCCCCCTAAATTTGTGCTATCAGAGTTTGAATCAGTATTCTCTGATGAATTTGAGTCAGCATTCTCTGATGAATCTTGGGTAGAGCCTGAAACATTCTGATGCTCCCCCTCAGCAATTGCTTTATCATTATGAACTTGTAAAGTTTCACCAGAGTTTGCTGTATTTTGGTCACAGTCAGAGTTTGACTGTTCATCAGAGTTTGTTGAATCAGAGAATATTTCTTCATTCTCAAAATGCAGTTCTTCATGATCATCCATATCTACTAAGCCCATTATTCTTTTGTCATCAAATGACACATGTATGGATTCCATGATCACTTTGGTTCTTAGATTATAGACTCTGAAGGCTTTTGTTATCAGAGGATATCCTACAAAAATGCCTTCATCAGCTTTTAAATCAAACTTGGTAAGCTGTTCTGGATGAGTCTTCAATACAAAGCATTTGCACCCAAATATATGAAAGTACTTCAGATTTGGCTTCTTTTTCTTCACCATCTCATATGGGGTCTTGCCATGCTTATTAATCAAGGTTGCATTTTGAGTGAAACAAGCTGTTTGAACAGCTTCTGCCCAGAAATAAGTAGGCAATTTAGCCTCATCAAGCATAGTTCTGGCAGCTTCTATAAGAGTCCTGTTTTTCCTTTCAACTACACCATTTTGCTGTGGTGTACCAGGTGCAGAAAATTGTTGCACTACACCTCTTTCTTTGCAGAACTCTTCCATTGTTGAATTTCTGAACTCAGTTCCATTATCACTTCTAATGATCTTCACTTTGTCTTCAGATCCATGATCCAGTTGCTTCACATGATCCATCAGATGCAAGGCTGTTTCATCTTTAGAGTGAAGAAAATATACCCAAGTGTATCTGGTATACTCATCAACAATGACAAGAGCATATTTCTTCCTTGCAATGGATGGTACATTTACTGGTCCAAATAGATCAACATGTAGAAGATGATATGGTTTCTTTATTGAGAATTCAGTCTTACTCTTGAAAGATGTCTTTCTCTGCTTGGCTTTTGACATGAATCACATAATCCATCAGATGTAAGTAGTGATTCAGGGAGTCCTCTCACAAGCTTTTTCTTTATAAGCTCATTTATGGAGTTGAAATTCAGGTGTGAGAGCTTCTTGTGCCACTTCCAACTTTCTTCTGCAGAGATTCTTGTAGACAAGCAGATTGCTTTTCCTTCAGAGTTTGTAGGCAAGTGAATTTCATAAATATTCCCATGTCTGTGAGCAATCACTGCCACTTTGCCTGTTGACTTGCTTACTATCTCACTGTGTTCTTCATAGAAATCAACATGATATCCTCTGTCACAGATTTGACTGACAGAGAGTAAATTGAGTTTTAGCCCTTGAACAAGAGCTACATTTGATATGATGACATTTCTAAGATTGATATTGCCATATCCCAGAGTCCTTCCTATGTTGCCATCTCCATAAGAAACACTTGGGCCAGCCTTCTCCACAAACTCTGACAGCAGGGCCTTATTTCCAGTCATGTGTCCTGAACATCCACTGTCCAAGACTAGAATATTCTTCCTGTTGCCCTGCAATCACAAAGACCACTAATTGTTAGTTTTAAGGACCCAGACTTGCTTGGATCCCTTGGCCTTATTAAGTTTGTTAGCTTTTGCAGCGGAATTATTATTATTATCAGAGTTTGAGCTAACAGACTTTGTAACAGAGTTTGTACTAGAAACAGAGTTTGTACTTGCAGAATTTTTATTAACCTTTAAAGAAGGTTTCAATTGATAATAATCATAATACAAACTATGATATTCTTTGCAAGTATAAATAGAATGCCGTAAACTACCACAATGAAAACATGGATCTTGTGGTTTATATCTAATACTACTTTTTCTAACTCCAGACTTTGTAGGTAAGGAGTTAATGTCCTTGTTCTTCCTGCAAAAATTAGCAAGATGATTAGTATTCCCACAGTTATGGCATGTCTTCCTAGGTGCATTTGGAATAGGCATGTAGTTATTACTCTTGTCTATTCCAATCTTGCCATTTCTATTTTTCCTAGGCTCCCTGTTTTTGTCATCAGACTTTACCTCTTTAAGCTTATGTTTAAGCTGTTTCTGAGTCATCAGTCCTATGTTAACCTGTTTGGGCTTATCAGATTTTAAATTGTTGTTAATCTCTGATTTTGGTCTACTCTGTTTAGACTTAGAGGATTCAGCAACAAATTTAACAGGTTTAACCTTAGGTTTTTGAGTTTTAACAAACTCTGTTTTTGATGACTCAGCTTCAGAGTTATCAGTGTAACCTAGTCCTTTCTTCCAGTTTCCACTACCTAAGATATCTTGAGTAGTTTTGCCTGAATTAGTCCATGTCTTTATGATCTCCCTTTCCTTAGCAAGTTCTGATTGAAGAGATGCATACCTCTTTAATAATTCATCTTTGACAATGACAGCATCATCTCTTTCTTTCTGAACTTCCAACATCTGAACTAATTCTTTTTCTAGAAAATCATTCCTTTTCTTTACACTCAGAGTTTCAGATTTTAATCTTTCGTTTTCTAAAGTCTGATCTCTAAAGCTGATATGCAAAGTTTTAAGAAACAATCTTAACTCAGTTATATCTTCAGTATCAAAGGCAAGAGTAGAATGAGGTACCTTAGCAGGAGATTCAGAGTTGTTGTCAGTGTTTGCCATCAGAGCATAATTGACTTCTTCTTCTGAATCAGATGTATCTGTCCAGTTTCCTTTCTTGGTGATAAAGGCTTTTTCTTTTTCCTTCTTGGCTTTCTTGCATTCAGATGCAAAGTGTCCCTTTTCACCACAGTTAAAACAGGTATACTTGTCAGCTTTTCCAGCTTTCCCTTCTTTGCCCTCATTCTTCTTGAAGTTCTTCTTGTCATAAACTCTGTCAGAGTTTCTCTCTTTCCTTGAAAAACTTTTGCCTTTGTTGAACTTTTTGTAGGCCAACTTCTTGAAGCTTTTCACCATCAATGCTGCTAACTGCATCATCTCATCATCACTTTCTTCAGAGTCTGAGGGAACATCAGAGTTTGAGTCATCAGAGTTTGATGACTCAATGTCAGACTTTGTGACATGAGCTTTTCCTTTGCTCTTACCAGCTTTCTCTTGAACTTTCAGAGCAACAGACTTTGATTTTCCTCCATGACGTTTGCTCCTTTGCTCCATTTCAAGTTCATGAGTCTTCAGTCTTCCATAAACATCATCAAGAGACATTTCTCCAAGATCAAGATTGTCTCTTATTGTAGTGACTTTCAAATCCCATTTTTCAGGAAGAGCCAGAAGGAATTTGAGGTTTGAGTCTTCAAGATCATATTCCTTGTTTACCAGAGATAAGTCATTCAACAGTTTGACAAATCTGTCATACAGATCTGTCAAGGACTCACCAGATTTTGAGTCAAAGTGCTCATACTCCTGTGTAAGGATTGTTTTTCTGTTTTTCTTTATGGCCTGAGTTCCCTGACATCTGGTTTCTAGAGCATCCCAGATTTGTTTAGCAGTTTTGCACCCAATCACCCTATTAGACATTGCATTATCAAGGGCGCTGTGCAGAAGGTGTTTCACCTTAGAGTCTTTACCAATTGACAAGATGTCCTCAGGGGTGTAATCTTTCTTTTCTTTTGGAACCATCTTCTGAGGTTCATCTGCAATTCCAACAGAGAGCTTGGTGGGCATATGTGGTCCATCAAAGATCCTGTCAAGGTATTCTGGATCAACAGAGTCTAAGAATATTATCATTCTTTCTTTCCAGACTGGATATTCAGATGCCTTAAGGATTGGAACTCTAAAGGATGAAGCTTGTGATTTTTCAGACATGATTGTGATTAAGATCTCACTGTAGTAATCTTAACAGAGCTGGCTCTGATACCACTTGTTAGGTCCTATAAACTAACTATATAATATGATATAGTGATCACAATCTGTAACACAGTAAGACAATATTAGAGATTGAAAGCAGTAAACTCTTATATTCACAAAGCTTTAATGGTTACAAAAACTCTCTCAGTGATTTATATTGTATCACTAAGAGCTGCTAGGGTTCTTAACAATGTACTCGATAACTCAACTCCTATAGAGTAACCCTAATCTGTGTTTATATAGACACAGTTACAAAATCAATCTTTGATTTGATATCCTATAAATCAGCTATGAATTCTATCAATCAAAGATTGCTCCAGTTTTCTGTTTAGTTTCCATAGTCAGCAAATCACTCCTCCGCTTCTATCCTTCCTTGAAGTATATCCGCTTCTGAGCTCTTTCCACGTGTAAACTCTGACGAGTCTTGACTATGTAAACTCTGATCAGACTTTATCAAACTCTGTCAGACTTTACTAAACTCTGATCAGCTTCCAGATTAAACTCTGATGATTCCTGTTCTAAACAAACTTTAAGAACATTAGTAATCATCAATTATATCTAACAATCTCCCCCAACTTGTGCATAAATATGTTATGTGCAAGTTAACAGATAATTGATGATGTCAAAACAGTTAAGTCAAATTGCAACAGAGTTTAACTATATAACAGAAAACTTTTAAGACTTACATAAACTTTACTCCCTAACTTCATAGACACCATGAGCAGTCTTTAAGTATCCTCTGAGGAGTTCTTTTTCTGCTTCTTCAAGAGCTGCTACCATCTGTCTCTTTACATCTCTTAGTTCTGGATTTGAAACTCCAGTTTGATAAATTGCAGCTCTGAGATCATATATCTTGTTCTTCTTCATTAGGTCCTTATTCAGCATAATGTGGCCTTTGTCAGATTCTTCATTGAAACTCAGAGCACTGACTCCAGCTAATGTCTCTATTTTGGCTGAATTTTTCTTCATCTCAACCAGCTGTCCTTGACTGTTGAAGTATTTTGGAATAAAAGGTCCAGCATTTTTGTTTCCTGTAATACCCATCTTTCTTTTGATTTGATCTTTAAGCAGGTTGGAGATGTGTTGACATGACTTGTTTTTCACTTGAAATATGTGTGATACATATCTCAATTCCTCCCAGTGTTTAGCATAGAGATCTGCTTCAAGTACTCTAAACACTGTTCCATCAGACATGAAGTAGATAAGAATATTATCTCCTCTGTCATTCTTCACCAACTGAACTGAATCTAATTTGTCCATTCTTTCTTGTAAAGCTCCAGTCTTGGGAGCACATAGAGATGAGGGGTCATCTGGTCTTGATCCTATACTCTGATCAAATTTTTCATATTTGGATCCCAGCCCTCCTTTATCTCTTCCTGCTTTACGATGAGAGATTGGTTGAATTGGTCCCTTTTCAAAGCTTATCTCAGTCATCAGACTAGGCTTTGCAAATCCAGCTAATGGAGTAGTTGTTGGTTTGAACACAGCTTGAGCTTTGTCAGAGGTTGTGTCTTTCTTTGCATCCTTATTAACTTGAGCTATGTCAGAGGTTAATCTTTCTTTTTGAGGTTCTGCAACATGAGCTTTGTCAGAGATTGCAGCTTCTGATTTCTTTTCCTTTACAACTTGATCTTTGTCAGAGGTTGTAGATTTCTTCAGAGTGAATCCTCTCTCAAGATGTTCATCCACTTTGCTTTTGCCCTTAGATGTATACTCATCCCCAGAGTATATCTTTTTGACAGACAAACTCTGATCAGCAACAGTGGCTTCCTTAATCAGTATCCCCTTTTCCTTTGGTTTGGCAGTTGATTTTGCAGGTTTCTGGATTTTTCCTGACTTTATTGCTTCAGCATGTTCTTTCTTTAGTTCTTCTTCCTCTGCAACAATCAACTCCAAATCCAAATTAGCTTCTGGATTTTCTTGTTCAAAAATCAATCTAGCAAGCTCTTCATCAGTCATGGGTTTGTCTGATCCAGTCACTGTTCTTTGGTTAGATCTAGATGTGAAATTATGTGTTGGAGCAGACTTTGTGCTTTGCTTAGACTGTTTCTGACTGTCAGAGTTTGAAACTCTTCCACCAGTCCCTGATTGAAATCTCTTGTGCTTTGTGAAATCATCAACATCATCATCATCATCCTTCTTCTTTCTCTTCAGAGTTTGAGTAGTAGTCTTGCATTTGACTTGAGCTACTCTCTCCCCCTTTTTGACATCATCCTCATCAGGAATCAGTATTGATGTGATTAGAGAAAGTGAAGATTGGATGGCTTCAAGCTGCTTGGACATCTTCTCTTGAGTTGATTCAATGATGGTCATCCTCTTGTCCAGAGATTCATGTGCAGACACCAGCTTCTGAACATTATCTCTCAGAGGTAGTATAGTCCTTTTCTTCTCCATCTCATTTGTCTCCTTGATTTTAGCCACCTCTGTTCTTAGACCATCTATTGATTTAGATGTCTGGGCATGAGCAGGGTGAAATGTCTTCAGATAGAGAATTGTGCCTTTGAGGCCTGACATCACATCAGAGTTTGAAATTTTATTCTCTGCCATAGATAAGAATTCTTCAGCTTTAGTTGGCTCCAGAGAATGCTGATGGCTCAGCCAGAGTTTATCCCATACTTCATTTGGTGGATCAACCTGAAGATCCCTGGGAAGTGGCTCAGAGTCTGTGTTCAGAGTTTGTAGCCTGGCATTATACTGGCTGGTAGACTCCCACTTTTGTTGTAGATGTGACTGAGGACCTTCATTATCATTGTCATCATTGTCATCATCTGAGCTTTCATCATCTTCATCCTTATCAGATGCAGGATCAGCAACTTTCTCAACAGTATCTTGAGCAGATTTTTCTTGAGCTTCAGACTGTGATTTGCTAGGCTCTTCACCAGTCTGAGCAAGAGACTGTAGAGCTTCCATAGCTACTTTGTCAGATTCATCAACTACATCAGACCTGTAGTTTTCTGGAGCTGTATCATGAACAATGGCACCCTCAGGAATCTTCATTGGAGATTGAGGAATTGGAGTTGGGGTTCCATGATCAGATATGGGAGATATGGGATCAGACATTGCTGTTTCAGCTTCAGCTGTAGCTTGCTCCTTGCAAACAATTTCTTCATCTACTTCAGATGAAGTAGAAGATTCTGTAGGAGATGTTAGAGGGACAGCTTGGATAGGAAGCACCATCAGAGCTTGAGAAAGTTCAGCAACTGGAGTTGATGGTGTTTGCTCTTCCTCAACTGTGAAGTCTGTGATGTCAGTGATTGGGACTTTTGCCCTTGCAGGTTTTTGAGCCCTTCTTTTGAATCGAGCTGGCTTTTGAGGACTGGTCTGCACAGAGTCAGAGTTTGTTGTAGGAATAGATTCAGAGTTGACAGCATGGGCAGGTTCAAGATCATCATAATCATAGGCTGCAACCAGTCTTCTTCTTTTCTGCTTTTGAGGAGAAGCAGCTTTAGTGTTTACTGGAATATCAGAGTTTGCTTGGGTCTCAGAGTTTACTTGAGCCTCAGAGTTTAAATGAGCCTCAGAGTTTACATCAGTGTTTGTCGGCACTTCAGAGTTTGGTTTCAGAACATGTGTAGCAACAGAGGTTCTTGTTCTTTTGGCAGAGGAGGGGGCTGCATCAGACTTTGCAGCCCTTTTGGACTTGGCTGCAGGTGTCCTGGCTGCTTGAGAAGGGACTGGAGAGTGTTGATTTTCTGGAAGTATGTTCAGTCTTTCCCTTATTTGTGCTGGAACTTGTAATGGCCTGAGAACTGGCCTCTTTTCATCTTTAGAGATGAGATCTTTGAAAGCCCTTTTATGCAGTTTAAAAGGTTTGATCTCATCATCAAAAGCTACCTCTCCAACAGATGCATTGAATAATAATTGGCAAAAGCGAGAAAAATAGACAACTTTACGATTTTCATGCATTCTTTCACCAATATTTCAAATAACTAATCTACCATAATCGAAATTAGTAGAGTAGATCAGAGAATACCCAATTTGTAGCATGTCCATGGGTATTGCATCCCAGTTGGTAGATTTTTTCTGGAAGGCTCTGGTTATGCAATCGAAGAAGAAACTCCACTCCTTCCTGAGTCCAGGACGCTTCAATTGACCCAATTTGTCCAGAGAATCATAGTAGCCCAAGTCAGTCATCATGGCCCTTAGATTTGCATCGCCATTAGTGACATAAGCAGTGTCAATCTCTGGTAGGTTGAATGCTGTCCTGACTGTGGCTGGAGTAACAAAATACTCCTCCCCTTCAAATGAAAACACAATTGATGGTGATCCATTTTCACCACCATTGTCGTACTTACCCGTCCTCCAAAAACTGATGATTTGGCTTCCCGAGAGTCTGGCAGGAGCGGTAAGAGCTGTAGCAATAGCACTCTGAGCAAGAAATTGCTGTATGGGATGATAATCCCTTGGAGCTTCGGCAGTGTCAAGAATGGCTGTATAGTTATTGGGGACAAAGTCCACACCTGCATGGGTGAATGTAGTAGTTGCCATTATAACAGAGATTGTGAGTAGAGAAAAGTGTTTGAGAAAATGTGTGTAAGAAGATTTGAATTTCAGAGAGAAGAGAGTAAGAGTTTGTTGAGAGAGTGTGTGTGAAGATTAAGTGTAAAAGTGAAGAAAAAAAAAGCAATAAAATCTGATGATAAACTCTTCAGATTTTGTTTAGCTGTACACGCTTGGGCTCTTTGTTCACTTGGACACCTGTCAGATTTTAACTGGTAGTTGAATGTTAGTGGGATAGAGAAACGAGAGTAATAATCATGAGCGCAGTAAAACATGTGCAGTAGTAAATGCTGATTACACGTTCTCCTATTAAAATGTTTTTCATGCAAACCCACTAATAATACATCCGTTTGGAACACTCTCTTCACATTCTCTGTATATTTGAAATCCTGAAATGTACAAGATTTTAAAAAATCAAGATTAAATCTCTCGAATTTTAAACTCTGAGATTTACATCAAAGAAAGTAAATTTCTAAGTACCTCAGAATAAAGACATAAATTTCAGAATATTCATCAATAAATCAGAGTATGTCATAGAATCCATAGCTCAATAATGTGCTAGTGAAATAAGGTGTGTGATTTAGCATATTAAATCAGAGACTAGAGAATTTCACAATTTCGTAATTATAAGGTAAACAAGAATAATTTATTTAAACTCTCAAGACATAGACAATTGGCATACTCTGATGAAGAAATATACAAAAAAAACTAACCCCCTTTTTTTTTTTTTTTGTCAAGGACGCTTTTCAGTGTAAATGAATCACGACCTTTAAATATTATTATGCAACAGTATTTCTCCAGTAATCAGAGATTGTGACTGGTCACCATAGATTATAAAATCTTGGCAGTTACTTAATACCAGTAAATGTTTGGGTCTTCCCAGTCACTGTCATATAGACATCTAAGATCTCAAAGGAGTACCATGCTTATTTGCAGGGGTGTACAAAGCATCAGAGTTTATAATCATTGTCTAATTTACTGAGAGAAAATTCAAATTAATCAGTCTCACTTATAATTAAGATATGTGAAGTAATAGAGTCGCAATGATATCAATATGCATATAGTGTAAAATAGTAGCACAAAATTGAGATCAAGATTAAAGAACTTAACTGAGATTCATGATTACTAATTCAGATCATGCTTCATAATATCTTCACAGGTTATTTGTCTCAGAAAAAAACGAGATCATCTATCAAGATTCAGAGTTTACAAACATCAGAGTTTATCGTCAGAGAATGACGTCAGAGAATGTCATCAGAGTATAACAAGCAGAGTATATCATCAGAGAATGTCATCAGATTTTAATAATCAGAGAATATCATGGCAAATTTGTGAGCAATACATATGGTAATATGACAATTGAAATTTGAAAGATCTGACCAGTATGTTTACTCAGTTCCTGATATCATTCCTAGCTCATTCACCAGCCTAGTAAAGGTTGCTTCACTGAGTGGTTTGGTGAATATGTCTGCTAGCTGCTGATCAGTAGGAACAAAGTGAAGTTCAATGGTTCCTTCCTCCACATGCTCCCTTATAAAATGATATCTTATACTGATGTGCTTTGTCAGAGAATGTTGAACTGGGTTTCCTGTCATAGCAATAGCACTTTGGTTATCACAATAAATAGGAATTTTAGAAAAGGATAACCCATAGTCCAACAGTTGATTCTTCATCCAAAGAATTTGAGCACAGCAGCTGCCTGCAGCTATATACTCTGATTCTGCTGTTGATGTTGAGATTGACTTTTGTTTCTTGCTGTACCAGGAAACAAGTCTTCCACCCAGAAATTGACAACTCCCACTTGTGCTTTTCCTGTCAATTTTGCAACCTGCAAAGTCTGCATCAGAGTATCCAATTAGACTAAAATCTGATTCTCTAGGATACCATAATCCCAATGATGTGGTTCCCTTGAGATATCTGAATATCCTCTTTACTGCAATCAGATGAGGCTCTCTTGGATCTGCCTGAAATCTTGCACATAGACATGTGGCATACATGATGTCTGGTCTACTTGCAGTCAGATAAAGCAAAGATCCAATCATTCCTCTATAGTTTGTGATATCCACTGATGCACCAGTATCTTTGTCTAGTTTTGTTGCTGTTGCCATAGGAGTAGTTGCAGCTGAACTGTCTTGCATACCAAATTTCTTCAAAAGATTTCTGGTATACTTGGCTTGATTTATAAAGATCCCATCTTCAGTCTGTTTAACTTGTAAACCCAGAAAATAACTGAGTTCCCCCATCATGCTCATTTGGTACCTGGACTGCATGAGCTTGGCAAATCTTTGACAGAGTTTAGCATTAGTGGAACCAAAAATGATATCATCAACATAGATTTGAACTAAAAGCAGATCATTACCATGATTCAAATAAAACAAGGTTTTATCTATGGTACCTCTAGTAAATCCATTATCAAGAAGAAATTGAGCCAGAGTTTCATACCATGCCCTTGGAGCCTGCTTTAGTCCATAAAGTGCCTTGTCCAATCTATAGACATAGTCTGGATGCTTTGGATCCACAAAGCCTGGAGGTTGTTCAACATATACCTCCTCATCCAGTTTCCCATTTAGAAAAGCACTTTTGACATCCATCTGAAATACCTTGAATTTCTTGTGAGCAGCATAGGCCAGAAAGATTCTAATTGCCTCCAATCTTGCAACTGGAGCAAATGTCTCATCATAATCAATACCTTCCTGTTGTGAATACCCTTTTGCCACAAGCCTTGCTTTATTCCTTGTAATGACACCCTCACTGTCAGTTTTGTTTCTGAACACCCATTTTGTACCAACTATGGATCTGTCTTTAGGTCTTGGTACTAGGGTCCATACTTTGTTTCTCTCAAACTCATTCAGCTCCTCTTGCATTGCTTGAATCCAGTAAGCATCTTGAAGAGCTTCCTCCACTTTCTTAGGTTTAGTTTGTGACAGAAAGCAATGATGTAAACACTCATTTGCTGTAGCTGTCCTTGTTTGCACACCTGCTTCTGGATTACCAATTATTAAATCAGGTGTGTGAGATTTTGTCCACTTCCTAGCATGTGGAAGTTGACCATTTTCATCATTGGATCCTCCCCCTTGATCCATGCACTCTTGATTCTGTTGATTATTCTCTGTAGCTCCCCCTAAATTTGTGCTATCAGAGTTTGAATCAGTATTCTCTGATGAATTTGAGTCAGCATTCTCTGATGAATCTTGGGTAGAGCCTGAAACATTCTGATGCTCCCCCTCAGCAATTGCTTTATCATTATGAACTTGTAAAGTTTCACCAGAGTTTGCTGTATTTTGGTCACAGTCAGAGTTTGACTGTTCATCAGAGTTTGTTGAATCAGAGAATATTTCTTCATTCTCAAAATGCAGTTCTTCATGATCATCCATATCTACTAAGCCCATTATTCTTTTGTCATCAAATGACACATGTATGGATTCAATGATCACTTTGGTTCTTAGATTATAGACTCTGAAGGCTTTTGTTATCAGAGGATATCCTACAAAAATGCCTTCATCAGCTTTTAAATCAAACTTGGTAAGCTGTTCTGGATGAGTCTTCAATACAAAGCATTTGCACCCAAATATATGAAAGTACTTCAGATTTGGCTTCTTTTTCTTCACCATCTCATATGGGGTCTTGCCATGCTTATTAATCAAGGTTGCATTTTGAGTGAAACAAGCTGTTTGAACAGCTTCTGCCCAGAAATAAGTAGGCAATTTAGCCTCATCAAGCATAGTTCTGGCAGCTTCTATAAGAGTCCTGTTTTTCCTTTCAACTACACCATTTTGCTGTGGTGTACCAGGTGCAGAAAATTGTTGCACTACACCTCTTTCTTTGCAGAACTCTTCCATTGTTGAATTTCTGAACTCAGTTCCATTATCACTTCTAATGATCTTCACTTTGTCTTCAGATCCATGATCCAGTTGCTTCACATGATCCATCAGATGCAAGGCTGTTTCATCTTTAGAGTGAAGAAAATATACCCAAGTGTATCTGGTATACTCATCAACAATGACAAGAGCATATTTCTTCCTTGCAATGGATGGTACATTTACTGGTCCAAATAGATCAACATGTAGAAGATGATATGGTTTCTTTATTGAGAATTCAGTCTTACTCTTGAAAGATGTCTTTCTCTGCTTGGCTTTTTGACATGAATCACATAATCCATCAGATGTAAGTAGTGATTCAGGGAGTCCTCTCACAAGCTTTTTCTTTATAAGCTCATTTATGGAGTTGAAATTCAGGTGTGAGAGCTTCTTGTGCCACTTCCAACTTTCTTCTGCAGAGATTCTTGTAGACAAGCAGATTGCTTTTCCTTCAGAGTTTGTAGGCAAGTGAATTTCATAAATATTCCCATGTCTGTGAGCAATCACTGCCACTTTGCCTGTTGACTTGCTTACTATCTCACTGTGTTCTTCATAGAAATCAACATGATATCCTCTGTCACAGATTTGACTGACAGAGAGTAAATTGTGTTTTAGCCCTTGAACAAGAGCTACATTTGATATGATGACATTTCTAAGATTGATATTGCCATATCCCAGAGTCCTTCCTATGTTGCCATCTCCATAAGAAACACTTGGGCCAGCCTTCTCCACAAACTCTGACAGCAGGGCCTTATTTCCAGTCATGTGTCCTGAACATCCACTGTCCAAGACTAGAATATTCTTCCTGTTGCCCTGCAATCACAAAGACCACTAATTGTTAGTTTTAAGGACCCAGACTTGCTTGGATCCCTTGGCCTTATTAAGTTTGTTAGCTTTTGCAGCGGAATTATTATTATTATCAGAGTTTGAGCTAACAGACTTTGTAACAGAGTTTGTACTAGAAACAGAGTTTGTACTTGCAGAATTTTTATTAACCTTTAAAGAAGGTTTCAATTGATAATAATCATAATACAAACTATGATATTCTTTGCAAGTATAAATAGAATGCCGTAAACTACCACAATGAAAACATGGATCTTGTGGTTTATATCTAATACTACTTTTTCTAACTCCAGACTTTGTAGGTAAGGAGTTAATGTCCTTGTTCTTCCTGCAAAAATTAGCAAGATGATTAGTATTCCCACAGTTATGGCATGTCTTCCTAGGTGCATTTGGAATAGGCATGTAGTTATTACTCTTGTCTATTCCAATCTTGCCATTTCTATTTTTCCTAGGCTCCCTGTTTTTGTCATCAGACTTTACCTCTTTAAGCTTATGTTTAAGCTGTTTCTGAGTCATCAGTCCTATGTTAACCTGTTTGGGCTTATCAGATTTTAAATTGTTGTTAATCTCTGATTTTGGTCTACTCTGTTTAGACTTAGAGGATTCAGCAACAAATTTAACAGGTTTAACCTTAGGTTTTTGAGTTTTAACAAACTCTGTTTTTGATGACTCAGCTTCAGAGTTATCAGTGTAACCTAGTCCTTTCTTCCAGTTTCCACTACCTAAGATATCTTGAGTAGTTTTGCCTGAATTAGTCCATGTCTTTATGATCTCCCTTTCCTTAGCAAGTTCTGATTGAAGAGATGCATACCTCTTTAATAATTCATCTTTGACAATGACAGCATCATCTCTTTCTTTCTGAACTTCCAACATCTGAACTAATTCTTTTTCTAGAAAATCATTCCTTTTCTTTACACTCAGAGTTTCAGATTTTAATCTTTCATTTTCTAAAGTCTGATCTCTAAAGCTGATATGCAAAGTTTTAAGAAACAATCTTAACTCAGTTATATCTTCAGTATCAAAGGCAAGAGTAGAATGAGGTACCTTAGCAGGAGATTCAGAGTTGTTGTCAGTGTTTGCCATCAGAGCATAATTGACTTCTTCTTCTGAATCAGATGTATCTGTCCAGTTTCCTTTCTTGGTGATAAAGGCTTTTTCTTTTTCCTTCTTGGCTTTCTTGCATTCAGATGCAAAGTGTCCCTTTTCACCACAGTTAAAACAGGTATACTTGTCAGCTTTTCCAGCTTTCCCTTCTTTGCCCTCATTCTTCTTGAAGTTCTTCTTGTCATAAACTCTGTCAGAGTTTCTCTCTTTCCTTGAAAAACTTTTGCCTTTGTTGAACTTTTTGTAGGCCAACTTCTTGAAGCTTTTCACCATCAATGCTGCTAACTGCATCATCTCATCATCACTTTCTTCAGAGTCTGAGGGAACATCAGAGTTTGAGTCATCAGAGTTTGATGACTCAATGTCAGACTTTGTGACATGAGCTTTTCCTTTGCTCTTAGCAGCTTTCTCTTGAACTTTCAGAGCAACAGACTTTGATTTTCCTCCATGACGTTTGCTCCTTTGCTCCATTTCAAGTTCATGAGTCTTCAGTCTTCCATAAACATCATCAAGAGACATTTCTCCAAGATCAAGATTGTCTCTTATTGTAGTGACTTTCAAATCCCATTTTTCAGGAAGAGCCAGAAGGAATTTGAGGTTTGAGTCTTCAAGATCATATTCCTTGTTTACCAGAGATAAGTCATTCAACAGTTTGACAAATCTGTCATACAGATCTGTCAAGGACTCACCAGATTTTGAGTCAAAGTGCTCATACTCCTGTGTAAGGATTGATTTTCTGTTTTTCTTTATGGCCTGAGTTCCCTGACATCTGGTTTCTAGAGCATCCCAGATTTGTTTAGCAGTTTTGCACCCAATCACCCTATTAGACATTGCATTATCAAGGGCGCTGTGCAGAAGGTGTTTCACCTTAGAGTCTTTACCAATTGACAAGATGTCCTCAGGGGTGTAATCTTTCTTTTCTTTTGGAACCATCTTCTGAGGTTCATCTGCAATTCCAACAGAGAGCTTGGTGGGCATATGTGGTCCATCAAAGATCCTGTCAAGGTATTCTGGATCAACAGAGTCTAAGAATATTATCATTCTTTCTTTCCAGACTGGATATTCAGATGCCTTAAGGATTGGAACTCTAAAGGATGAAGCTTGTGATTTTTCAGACATGATTGTGATTAAGATCTCACTGTAGTAATCTTAACAGAGCTGGCTCTGATACCACTTGTTAGGTCCTATAAACTAACTATATAATATGATATAGTGATCACAATCTGTAACACAGTAAGACAATATTAGAGATTGAAAGCAGTAAACTCTTATATTCACAAAGCTTTAATGGTTACAAAAACTCTCTCAGTGATTTATATTGTATCACTAAGAGCTGCTAGGGTTCTTAACAATGTACTCGATAACTCAACTCCTATAGAGTAACCCTAATCTGTGTTTATATAGACACAGTTACAAAATCAATCTTTGATTTGATATCCTATAAATCAGCTATGAATTCTATCAATCAAAGATTGCTCCAGTTTTCTGTTTAGTTTCCATAGTCAGCAAATCACTCCTCCGCTTCTATCCTTCCTTGAAGTATATCCGCTTCTGAGCTCTTTCCACGTGTAAACTCTGACGAGTCTTGACTATGTAAACTCTGATCAGACTTTATCAAACTCTGTCAGACTTTACTAAACTCTGATCAGCTTCCAGATTAAACTCTGATGATTCCTGTTCTAAACAAACTTTAAGAACATTAGTAATCATCAATTATATCTAACAAAATATTATTCCTTTCTTTTTAAGAAAATCATTAATGATATTTATGAAAATATTTTTTAAGAATCCGGGTCATTACAGTTTGTGGCGATTTCAGGACTGTCGGATGGTACAATGGTGGCCAGAATTTAGTAACTGAAGCTTGGTTTTAGTGCAGAACTCTCGGAGAATAAAAGATTAGCAATATTATTAGAACAGATCAGAATACTGTTGAATATCACATGGTTAAAGCTGGAAATTTCTACCTACAGCTAAATTTGGGATATTCCTGATCTCATGTTTTATTTTTAATTACTCATTTAATTATTGAGGATATTAATCGATAAATGTTATATGGTTCATGATATTGCGAGTTTTGTTCTTGCGTTAGTCTAGGAACTTGCATCTAGACGTATATCCTGAAACTAATTCGGGATTAAAAATGAAATTTATATTGGTTAATTATTAAATATTAATTAATATTATGATTATAATTATTAATATTATTATCAATTCTTTTGATGACAATAATGATAATTAATAATTTTAATATTATTAAGAATCAATAATTGGTTAATGTAAACTCTCTTTTATATTTCGATTAGTAGAATGAAGGATTGATTTCTGATTATATTTGAATCACATGCCTAATGTGAAAGTTTTGACGATCGCGGTATAGTACTGCCTATTATTTTGGACAGAAAATTGATGTGTTGTTAATTTCAGGATTTCTCGATTTTAAAATATGTGCTGTCCAAATATTATTATTTTATTATTTTATTTTGATTAATTCTGAGTTGGTTTGAGATTTAATTGGATTACAACTAGACTTGTAATTTACATTTGGATTATATCAAGGGTTGTGTTATTAATCTGACTGATTGGTTGTATATAATCAGCTATAGGATTATATCAAGGGATTGGTTATATCAAGGGATGTGTTGTGTTATTATATTGATATAAATATTAAAGCATGTAAATTATTTGGTACGTGTTGATGCGACCACTTGTGTGACATCCCGCAAATCCGGGGGTCTGGATTTGGTGCGACTAAAAGAAAAACAATTTAAAACCTGTAATTTTTCAAAGAAAGTAAAAGCAAATATTTCAAAACCCTGATGTTTTATTTTATAAGGTTTTGAAGAAAGACAATTTTTAACCTTTTAAAACACTTTTGAAAAACTGTATTTCTAAAAACTAAATAATTTAAAACCTGAAAGTATTAATAAAAGGTTTAAAAAGAAACACTTTAACCCCCTAAAAATAGGATCGTGTCCAGGCTACAGTATTGAAATCAGAAAACAACCAACCTGATCTCTGATGTACTTAACCACCTAGAATCCTTGCCGCTTAGCATCACTCTCAAGTACAGCCTAATCAGGTAATCCAGGTAATCCATCTCTGGCCTTAGCTGAAAGGTTTATGATTGAAAAGCCAGAATGAGCTAAAATGCTCAGCAAGGTCTAATATTAAAACAGTTTATATAAAGACAGTTTACAAGGTTGAGCTATGAATCGCTCAACAGTACCAATTTGAACAAACAAGAGATATAATCGAAAAACAGTTTTATAAGAGCAAGAGTATAGAAGTCATGTATGCTTTGAATATAAAGCAGTAAATCATCATTTGATTTGAAAACAGGAAATCAACTTTTACTAGCATGCTCTAAAACGTGAAAATCATAAGTTTTGGTTTCAAAATTTCATCACTCGCATGTTATTACAGATTTTAATTTTCAAAACGAATATCAGATATATTGGACGCTAACAGGTGAAGATAGTTGATCAGTCTATCAACACCGTACGGCGACAAGGCCATCACGAATGAATGTTCCGGAACCTAAAGACAAGCTAGGTCTTTAGCACGATGGACTAGGGGTTTAACCATGTCCACCACCCGACTTAGCCTCTTACGCAACACATGCTGGGTCGTTATCAAATAACAGAACCTCTTACGCAGCTCCAAATAGAGATATCTGATCCATTTCCAGTTTTCAGTTTAATTCGTATCCATCCCATTTCCAAAACCATTACATGATATTCATGAATCAATACCATGTCTCAAAAATTTGAATATCAAAATTTCATCTTAAGTTTAGTAATGATAATCACTAAACATTTTCAGAATTAAAATCTCATTCGGGATAGATAATCACAAGATACTATTCCCCTAAACCATATTTTAAAAGATATTGAAATCCATAGAAACAGGGGAATACGTTCGTAAAACATTTGATATTTGAGATGCATTCTTGCTCTATTTTATTCATATATATATATTCTGAACCATAAAGAGTATGGTCAGTGGTACTTGCAATATATCAAGAAAGTTCCAGAATAGGATCTGAAGAAAATATCACTTCAACGATAAGTGAAGATAGGGATACTTGCATATATAAGAGAGAAATGAGAATACTTGCATATATAAGAGAGAAATGAGAATACTTGCATATATAAGAGAGAAATGAGAATACTTGCCTTTGGTCCTTAGCTTATACACTCTTAGCTAACATCCTTATCTTACTCTGCTTTCTCAAGACATCACTATCAACTATTCCTGATTCTTTGCTATGTCGCTCATGCTATTGCTGCAGCCTGATACAAAATCTTATCTAACTTCAATCTTGATCCCCAACGTCTGGTTCTATTTGTCTCGAACAATCTGTAACTACTGAACCACTATGCAACTCTCCCTTTTTCTGGCCTTTGCTTGGTCTCACGCCCTCAATGCTCGATCCTATTATAAGCAAAAAGATACTACTTTAGTATCCTTCCGATACGACTATCCTATTTCTACCCTTTCGCGATATACATATACACGGCACATTATACAGCACATAACAAGTAGCACATATTATAGCTTATAACTTACTACCAACTCAGAATATTATTTAACACGAGAACGCGTAACTTAAGTTAATATCTCTATAGAAAATTCGGCATGACCTATTCGTAATATGGACAATACCCTGGATAACCACACCACAAATACAATCCACAAATCATTTCAATATTCTTATCCATCTCAAACTTTTCCATCCAACTATAATATTATAATTAAACAAATAGCACAAATTCTTATTTTTATACCCACTATATTAGAATACTATTCAATTCAGAATTGCAAGTTAAATTACATAAGCATAGCATTTTAACTATTTAAGATATCACATATTTATATTATTAATATTATTATTTACTATTATTACTACTAGTGAAAGTAATAATAATAAAGAATAATGCTAATATATATTAATATTCGACATCCTAAAATTACCAAGTAAACACAGTTTCACACATTAACATCAATAATAATGCTATACATAACTGCTATTACTAACAAATCACATAAATATTATTTATAGATTTTATAGAAATATCACGAATCAATAACTATATAAATTCGATTAATAGTCCGATAATTATAGGATACGCTCCCGCGTAATTTTAAAATCTAAATTGTATTTAAAAATCGGGCAGCACCTCCTCTATTTAGCAGTCGATATCATATCGACCCAACAAATCCCAACAAAACCTGTAATCAATCCGAATAACTTAAATACTCAATTTATAACTACTAACTAAACCCGATAATCAATCAAATAACCAACAATCGAAATAATAAATAAAAACGTATCAAGAAACCAATTTCAAGACTCGAGCCACCCACATAATTATACAGCTACGTACTAACATTCGACCAATCCGGCACCACACACACTAACACCCCACAAATACACACACGCACCTCCTGATAACACACACATGACTCACCCAAAATACACACACTCCACACACACACACACACACACACACAACACATACCAGTCGCATAAATATACACAGCAGCCCCAAAGCAGTGAGAAACGAGCCAGAAAAGGGAGAAAACGGCGGAAGAGAGGGAGAGAAACCGGAGGGAATCGGGGAGAGAAACCGAGACCGGTGGTGGTGCTACCAGGCGGCGGCGGCGGTAGCTGTCCGGGGGAGAGGCGGCACGGCGCGGAGAGAGAGAGACGCAGGGAGAGGTTGTGCGAGGGAGGGAGGGGAAAGAGAGATGAGAGGCAGTGGTGAGAGAGAAATTGAGAGAGAAGAGGGAGGTCGATGGTGAGATTTTCAGAGAGAGAGATCGTGAGAAAGAGTGGAGGGAAGAGAGAGATTGAAAATAATGAGTAAATCAGCTTATGAAAACTGATTGTGAAAATGTGCCACGTATCCGAAACAAAACACGTGTCCCTCCCTAGCTTGGTTCCGGACTGATTTGAACAAATTAATGAACAAACTCACAAATAAAATGATCCAGATAAATACCAAAATAATTTTCAAATTCTTAAAATAATTAAAAACTAATAAAATATGGTTTTCATGATTTTGAATCATTTTTGAAATTACTAGAGAGACCCCACTTTAATCTACACATAAAATCATTTAGAGCTGAAAAAACTAACGAAATGTCATTTTATGAATTTTATAAATCTCTAAAGATATTTAATGAATTAATAAAGCGATAAAAATGATTTTACAGGAAATACACCATGTTATAAAATTCAATCAATATAAAATCCATAACAAATGGAAATCGATAACACAGCATATCAATCCAATAAAAATAAAATCCGCTGACTCTCGAGAATATAATCACATAATAATCATTTAGAATTTTTCAAAATAATATATGAAACTTATTTTTGAAGAAACAATTATATGCCAACAACACAAAAACCCGGAGTTTAAATATAACATTTTGATTTAATTAAACTGGAATAAAATATTAAATATTATTCCCTTCCTTAAAAAAATCACTTTTATAATAATAAATAGATTTTAAAAATCCGGGTCATTACAACTTGCTTTATTGTTTGACACTACATGTGTATACTAATTGTATATAAACAATATTTATATAACGAAGGGTAGTAATATAATTTCGATTCTGCAAGTTAGACGATGCTCTGGATTGTTCATCAACTGAAGTATTGTGTGCTGTCATATATAGTCTATCGAGACGCGTGCATCAACGGCTTTCATAGACAAGCAGACTGTGTTGCTAGTCAAGTCAGAAATAATTTGATAAGGCGATATTGTGCCGTAAGATAGTCCAATAGAATGTAGTGATGTTAGAGAGTCGCAGTTGAGGCCCGTCTAAGAAATCTCGGGTAGAGTGACAGTGTGTCACCTATTTTTCTGTCAGAGGCAAGTATTTCTATTCTTCTCTTTTATTTAAAGAGCACGTAATTCAACTCCCTCTTTTTATAAATCATATTTTCTAAAATTACAACTTGTACTTCCTGCAAGCATGACTACCTCATTTTCTTTGACTTATATTTTATGAAGTGTCTCAAAATATATCGAGCATGAAAATTGTTTTATTTGCATCATTATTTTGGACATGTGTACACTCACATACTGTCTACAATATTTTATCAACTGTGGTTTTGTAGAACTGTTTTCTCCTGAAAAGAACTTTTATTTAAATGTTCTAGAAACGCTGTACCGTTAATCTAACGGTTAGTATTATGGTTTTGATATAATATAAGGTTGTCGATTATTTCGATACCTTGCTTATTTTGTGATTGAACGTATGCGTAAGATGCTGAGACGCCGGTCCAGCGAAATAGGCCAATGTGTGCCTGGAATTCCTCAGATTAGGTGACATGCTTCGTGCATGATCCAGTGCTATCTTGCGACTGATCATCGACTATAGCATAGCGTTAATATTCCAATTACACCCTGAAAGTGTTGTGAAATGGTTTATAGACTAATGCTATTCTTTATTAGCATTAAGTTTTAGAAAAGTTTTATAGATTGTTAGGCCCAATAAGAACACTATATAGATGTATATAGTGGACACAATCACACGAATAAGAGAATAAAACAACTAAACTCTTTTTAACTTAATCAAAACTCAAACACAGTAGCTTACAAATAATCTCTTAGTGATTTATAACTTATCACTAAGAGCTGCTAGGTTACAAGAATAATATACTTGATTGCTTAACTCTTCTAGAGTAAACCCTAAGCTATGTTTATATACACAGTTACATGGTATCTACTGATTGACTCTGTACTAATCTGCTTCCTAAGATAATTCAATCAGTAGCTATCTTCTGTTGTCCTGATCTGCACAATCTTCCTCAATCTTTATCTGCCTTATTTATCCAGATCTTCTCCTAGAAATCAGGCGCCTTTATCCTCTGATCAGCATAAACTCTGATGACGTCTGCAGGCGCAAACTCTGATTTCTGGTTAAACTCTGATCTTCATTTCTGCACACTAAACAAGTCAGTTAGATGTGACATCATCAAACATGTAACAATCTCCCCCAACTTGTACATTAATAAAAATGAACAAGTTACTATATGCACTGATGATGTCAAAAACTACGAAGGACAAATGCATGATAAATTAATTCATAGAACTAATTACAACTTACAGAACCAGCAGCTTATAACTAATCCAACAGCCTATATCCAAAGCTTTCTCTGACAAATTGAGTGATAAGATTTTCTTCAATTTGTCTCAGAGTTTGTATCATCTGGTCCTTCACAAATCTTAGTTCTTCAGTATCTTCCCCGGTCTGGTATATAGCTGATCTCAAGGCACTTGCCTTGCTTCTTCTCATTGCTTCACCCAGCTGAATCACTCTTGGTCTGTCTGCATCATTGTTATATCCCAATATCCTGGTTCCAGCTATAGTCTCCATAACAGAGCTATTTTTCTTCATTTCAACTTCTGAACCATCATCTTGAACAAACTTGGTAACATATTCTTCATCTAACTTAATTGCATAGAATCTCTTTTTCTCAGCAATAGTCTTCTGAAGTCTATCAGACCATCTCGGGGTTACTTCATTTTTCACCTGAAACATATAGTTAATATGTTCAAGTTCTCTCAGAGATTTCATCAGTGAATCAGCTTCTGAAATTTTGTGGACCCTCCCATTGTTGAGAAAGATAGCCATCTTCTCCTTATCTCCTGTACCATCATGAGTATCTATCAGAATTTGTGCTGATTCTACTTTGTCTAGATCCTTCTGAGTGACAACTTCCCCTACTTTATCAGTAAGAGGATATGGATCTTTGAAAGTGGTTACTGAACTTGTTTCAAAATTTTCTTTCTTGTGTCCAAGTCGAGTAGTATCATAAGCTTCTTTTCCTTTGGTTTCTTGAAGTCTCATTCTAGTGAGCATAGAGCTTTCTTTGTACAGACTTGTAGTAAGGCTTCCAAAAAAACTTTTTTTCTTCTTTTGATCCTGTGGTCTATCAGAGCTTGACTTTAGCCATGAGGCTTTTCTTTCACCAGACTCTGACTGATCAGACTTTGTCTTTTCACCTTGAACCTTAACTTGAGCAATGTCAGAGGTTAAATTCAGATCACATGATAATTGGGTTATCATTCCTCTAGCATTTTTCTTTCTTGTCAGCCCAATTTCTTCTTCATCATCATCATTTCCAGACACATCAGTTATAACTTTGATGTCTTTGTTCATTTGAATCAGTCTCTCAGAAGGGACTTCTGATGCAATTTTGATGATTGAATTCTTCTTTAAGGTAGGAACACCATCAACAACCTGTTTTCCCTTGTCCTTAGGCTCAGTCTCGGATTTTGCTTGAGACCTTGTTCTTGGTCTGTTGATATCAGTGTAGTTTATTTCTCCAATCACAATCCCCTTTTCTTTTGGTTTTGATTGTTTCCATATGGGATCAGAGATTGGTTTCTCCTTATCAGACTTTAACTTGCTGACCTTTATCTTCTCAGCAGCCAATCTTTCTTCTTCTTCTAGTCTGATTGCTTCAATGTTGACTCTTGGATTCTCCCTTTCATAAATTTTTCTGGCAACGGCTTCATCAATAGCTTGAAGAGATGGAGATTTGTAGAACAAGGTGGTTTCTTTGCCTTTATATCTCAGAGTTTGATAGAACTTATGAGATTCTGGGTTTCCAGCTTCAATTAAATTATCTGATTCAGAGATCAGATTTTCTCTTTGCTGTTCAACCATAGGAATTAGAGGATTAACTATAGTCAGTTCTTTTGAAACTTGCTTTGATTTTCTGACTGCTTCAGTTTTTCCATCTTTATCACTCCTACTTCCCTCAGCATGAGTAGATTTCTCTTTGTCTCTGATTTGCAAAACAACTTGTTTTTCAGAGTTTCCATCACCAGTTCCCTTTCCATATTTATCATCATCTGGCTTCTTCTTTGACAGATGTTGTTCTTTAGAGCATTTGTCTTTTGGTATTTTCTGCCCCTTTTTGACATCAGCAGATGTAAGAAAAGCAACCAACTGTGCAACAGAAGAACTGAGCTCAGAGAGGGTGGTGAGCATTGAATGCTGAGTGGCCTCAATACCAGCAACCCTGGTTTCAAGAGATGGAGGTACATCTCTGCACATACCATGATGATATGCAACTTGACAGATTTTAACTCTGTTAGTAGTTTGAGGTGGCTCAGGGTGTGGAGGTGATGCTGTAGTTTGAGGAGGATCAGAGTTTGGAGCTTGAACTGGAATCTGAACAGAAGTTACCTCCTCAGCCTCATCATCATCAACTACTGAAATGCTCAAAGTTTGAGATGGCAGTGCTTCTGTGGCTGCATCAGAATTTACAGCACAAGAGATCTCCTGAACATGAGCTGCAACATGTTCTTGAACTTGAATCAGAGATTCCTGATTCACTTGAAGAGTTATCTCTGCTTGAGGCTGGGAATCTTCAGCTGGAATCAGAGATTCCTGATTCAGTGGTGGAGGTGCCTGTGGAAGATCTCTTGATGTTACATGGACATCAGGATTATACTCTGACATAGGAATGTCAGCTTCAGATGAAGGTACATCCAGAGGAACTGCTTAGATGGGCTCAATCAGCACTGGATCATCAAACTGAGGATGTGGATCAGAAAATGGAATCATAGCAAGAGACCTAATCTCTGTGTTAGTGGGAGGATCCACAATAAGATCTGTGATTGAGGTGGGCTTGATCTTCTTCCTGGTTTGTTTAACTGGTGGAGGAGATGGAGGATGTGGTGCATCTTCATCAGAATCTAAAACAGGTTGAAGAAATTTCCTCTTTCTTCTAGGAGGTGAGGATGGAGATGTGTGAGGTGAGTGTTTAGAGGATCTCAAAGTCCTCTTAGGAGATGATAGGTCAGATTTTACAATTGACCCATTTTGGGAAGGACCAGAGGTTGATACAGTCTTTGGTCTAGAGGTGGATGGTTGAGGTTGGTTATCATCAGAGAAGAGAGTATTGTATTTGTCTGGGAGGGCCAGTTTCGACTTGTCCTGCACTGTTATAGGAATGGCAAATACAGGGAGTGGGACCTTTTTGCTATCCTTTTTAATTAAATCAGTAAATGCACGTTTAGTGATTTTAAAAGGAGGCTCGGTATTAGTCTCAGGCAAGGGAACATTAGGAAAACAGTAAGAGAATATCAATTGACAGAATCTAGCATAATAAATGATATTCTTATTCTCTTGTCTCCTATCACCAATAAATCTTAGAATAGATGTAGCAATATCAAAGTTGAGATTATGGATCAGAGAATACCCAATTTGCTGACTAAGGATGGGGATTGCATCAAAATCGCTGCATTTATTTCCAAAGGCTCTGGTGATGCAGTCATAGAAGAAGCTCCATTCTTTGCATAGATTGGGGCGTTTGAGATCCCCCATTAAATCTGTACATCCAAAATACCCAAAGAAGTTAATCATATCTCGCAGAGTCTGAGTAGAGACAGAGGCATTGTACTTGGTATGCTCTGGGAGATGAAGCGCCTTTCGTACTGTTTCAGGAGAGACAAAGTTCTCCTGACCTTCATATTGACAGGTGAGGGATGGGGATCCATGGTCACCACCATCATTGTATTTGGTTGTACGCCAGAAGGTAAGGACTTGAGCTTGCGATATAGACTCCGGTGGAGTCAGAGCATACATTACGTCACTATGCCCAAAAAAGTATTGAATTAGGTGGAACTCGTTGGGAGCTTCAGTATTGTCTAGAATGGCAGCATAGTTGTTGGTAACAAATCGAGCTCCATCAAAATTGAACGCTTTTGTTGACATTTTGCTGTGAAAATGTGAGAAAGATGAGAAGAGTAGAACGTGTTTGAGGAAATGCGTAAGAGAAAATGGAGAAAAGAGAAGGAGAGAGATCAGTGAAAATAGCGTGTAAAAAGTAAAAGATTAAAATCTTTTATCTGTATATATATGCACGCGTTTTACTGATGAAGTTAGTGGGGCACGTGGCAGCCTCCCAAAGGTAAAAAGATATGTAGTGGGGAGGTCATAATTACTGTTGCGTTTAAAATTGTGTAAAAACAACTATTACCGAGAAAACAAAATAATTAGCCGACTTTTACTCCACTAACTTATACAAAGAGTTTTCTAACCGTTGTAGTGTAAATCTGAATATTTACTTAGATGAATAATCAATTAAACTTAAATTCCGAAGGCAATCAGAGTTTGACCAAAATCAGAATTTAGGCAAATATCAGATTTTAAATAACAAACTCAAAAGATGTACATGAATAATCATCTGAAGAGGAATGATAGATCATACGAGTATGTATCCTCAGAGTTTACAAATATTTTTCGAATTATATCAAAAATTACTCGAAGACAAAATATTTGCTAATCACATAAGTGGAGTGTAACGTGTGTGAATTCATGAATCTAAGTGAGATACACAGATTGACAATATTCTCAAGATTTTTAGAAAGAACCAGATTATCAGAAAATCATTTAAACACTTCATTTGCAACAGAGGCTACTATGGTAGGGATCAGAGTTTAACTTATGCTTCTATGGAATGGACCAAAAATGATCTTTAGACTAGAAATTTCTCAGGGCAAGTGAGTTATAACCATCATCAGATCAGTTATCTTATTCTCAGAGTATTGCTCTAGTAATCAGAGATTGTGAAAGGTCACCAAGAAAAATATTGCTTTTTAAATGCATTTTGCTTAATACCAGCAATGCACTTGGATCTTCCCTGACACATAATATCTAAGAAGTAAGGAAGTCTAAATGTTAGATTAAGATCATGGATGTGTTAGAGAGATTTCCACGTATATAACTTTACGAATATCAGTCTATAGAGTAGTATATGACTCAATTCAAGAATTTGTAACAAGTTCTTCACACGAACGTCACTCAGCAGAGAAAATCATGAAATCAGAGTTTAATTATCAGAGTTTAAATCAGAGTATAACATAAGCAGTTAGAAAACATGCTTATAACAAATAATTAATATTGATATGCTTCTAATCAACTAAGCAGAGTATAGAGAGGACCAGAGATCATCCCTAGATCATTTACAAGCCTTGTGAATGTTGCTTCAGCCAGAGGTTTGGTAAATATATCTGCCACCTACTGATTTGCAGGAATAAAATGCAGTTCCACTGTCCCTTCCATTACATGTTCTCTGATGAAATGATATCTGATGCTGATGTGCTTGGTCATTGAATGTTGTACTGGATAACCTGTCATAGCAATAGACTTTGGTTATCACAATAAATAGGAATCTGAGATTAAGTTAACCCATAATCTAGTAGCTGATTTTTCATCCATAAAATCTGAGCACAACAGCTTCCTGCTGCAATGTATTCTGCTTCTGCAGTAGAGGTGGAGATGGATTATTGTTTCTTACTAAACCAAGAAACTAATCTGCCACCAAGAAATTGGCAGCTTCCACTTGTGTTTTCCTGTCTATTTTGCATCCTGCAAAATCTGCATCTGAGTAACCAATTAGGGTAAGGTCTGATTCTCTAGAATACCAGAGTCCCATTTCAATTGTACCCTTGAGATATTTGAAAATTCTTTTGACTACAACTAAATGAGGTTCTCTTGGATCAGCTTGAAATCTTGCACAGAGATAGGTAGCAAACATGATATCAGGTCCACTTGTTGTTAGATATAGAAGTGAGCCTATCATACCTCTGTAGGTAGTAATGTCCACTGATGCTCCAGTGTCTTTATCTAACTTAGTGGCTTTTGCCATGGGGGTGGTGGCAGCTGAGCTGTCCTGCATGCCAATCCTTTTTAATAAGTTTCTGGTATATTTAGACTGATTTACGAAAATACCATAATCAGTTTGTTTGACTTTAAATCCCAGAAAATAACTCATTTCTCCCATCATGCTCATCTGATATCTGGACTGCATAAGCTTAGAAAATCTTTCACAGAGTTTAGAATTAGTAGATCCGAAAATGATATCATCCACATAAATTTGAATTAAAAGTAGGTCTTTACAATGGTTGAGATAAAATAGAGTTTTGTCAATAGTACCTCTGGTGAATCCACTTTCCAGAAGAAATTGAGCTAGAGTTTCATACCATGCTCTTGGAGCTTGCTTTAGTCCATAAAGTGCTTTGTCAATTCTATAGACATAATCTGGAAACTTTGAATCTACAAACCCTAGAGGCTGTTCAACATATACTTCTTCCTCCAGTTCCCCATTGAAAAATGCACTCTTTACATCCATCTGGAAAACTTTGGATTTCTTGTGAGCTGCATAAGCCAGAAAGATTCTGATTGCTTCTAACCTTGCAAAGCAAAGGTCTCATCATAGTCAATGCCTTCCTGTTGAGAGTATCCCTTGGCAACCAGCCTTGCTTTGTTTCTGGTGATTATCCCTTCACTGTCAGTTTTGTTTCTGAAGACCCAATTGGTACCAACTATGGATCTGTTCTTTGTTCTTGGTATCAGAGTCCAGACTTTATTCCTTTCAAATTCATTTAGCTCTTCTTGCATTGCTGTCACCCAATCAGCATCTTGAAGAGCTTCCTCCACTTTCTTAGGTTCTGTTTGAGATAAAAATGAATGAAAGAGACATTCATTTGTTGTTGCTGTTCTAGTCTGTACTCCTGCATCTGGATCTCCAATTATCAGATCTGGTGTATGAGACTTTGTCCACTTTCTTGCATGTGGCAGTTGACTTCTAGAGCTAGATTCCCCCCATAATCCATGCTATTTCCATAAGCAGTCTGATTCTCTGATGCTTCTCCCCCAGAATCCGTGTTATCTCCATGAGCATTCTGATTTTCTGATGCCCCCCCTGAGGGTATGCTCTCATTATTCTCTGATATGGATCTATCAGAGTTTGATGAACTGGCATCGGATGATGTGTTTTCTGATAATTCCTCATCATTTTGATCCATATTTTCATTATTAAATTGCTCCCCCTCAACGTGTGCTTGAGGCTGATGATTTGGAATAACAAACTCTGTATAATTTCAGAATCAGAGTTTATCGAGTCAGAGTATGCTTCTTCATCTTCAAATCTCAGCTGGTCATGTTCAGTGAAGTCTTCTAGTCCAATTATCTTCTTATCATCAAAAGATACATGGATGGATTCCATGACCACTTTTGTTCTCAGATTATAAACTCTGAAGGTCTTAGTTGACAGTGGATAGCCAACAAAAATTCCTTCATCAGCTTTTAAATCAAATTTTGTCAACTGTTCAGGATGACTTTTGAGAACAAAACATTTGCATCCAAATATATGAAAGTATTTCAGATTTGGCTTTCTGTTATTAACCATCTCAAATGGTGTTTTCCCATGCTTGTTTATCAGAGTTGCATTCTGTGTGAAGCAAGTAGTCTGCAAAGCTTCAGCCCAGAAGTAAGTTGGCAGTTTTGCTTCTTCCAGCATGGTTCTTGCAGCTTCTATTAGAGTTCTGTTCTTTCTCTCCACTACATCATTTTGCTGAGGTGTTCCAAGTGTAGAGAATTCTTGCTTGATTCCATTTAATTTACAGAACTCTACCATTCTTGAATTCTTGAACTCAGTGCCATAATCACTTCTGATGATCTTAACAGAATCTTTAGAGATTCTATCCAGTTGCTTGACATGCTCAACCAGAAGAGAGAATGTCTCATCTTTACTGTGTAGAAATAAACCTATGTAAATCTGGTATATTCATCAACAATAACCAGAGTATATCTTTTCTTTGCAATAGACATGACATTTACTGGTCCAAACAGATCAACATGTAGCAGATGATAAGGCTCAAGAATTGAGGACTCAGTTTTACTTTTGAATGAAGATTTTCTCTGTTTTGCTTTTTGACAAGAATCACAGAGGCCATCTGGTGTAAATACTGATTTGGGCAGTACTTTTACAATATCCTTCTTCACTAACTCATTTATATTGTTGAAGTTCAGGTGAGAGAGTTTCTTGTGCCAATTCCAGCTGTCTTTAACACTGGCTCTGCCCAGAAGAAATCTCGGCTTCATAGATATTTCCATGTCTGTATCCCTTCAGACCAACTTTCCCAGTGCTTTTGCTAACATCTTCACAGTGTTCTTCAAAGAAGTTGACATGAAATCCTCTGTCACAGATTTGACTTATGCTCAGCAGATTGTGCTTAAGTCCTGAGACAAGAGCTACAGATTCAATGATGACATTTCCAAGTTTGATGTTGCCATATCCCAAAGTTTTTCCTATGTTGCCATCTCCATAAGAAACATTTGGGCCAGCCTTCTCCACAAATTCTGATAGCAGGGCTTTATTTCCTGTCATATGTCCTGAGCATCCACTGTCCAGAACTAGGATGTTTTTCCTGTTGCCCTGCGATCACAAGGACCACTAATGGTTAGTTTTAAGGACCCAGACTTGCTTGGATCTTTTGTTCTTGTTAAGTTTGTTAACACTAGCAGCGGAAGATTTGTCAGTGTTTAAATCAGAGTTTATGCTAACAGACTTTTTATCAGAATTTGATTTTGAAGAATCAATATTTTTATTCAAGGAAGGTTTCAATTCATAATAATCATAATATAAGCTATGGTATTCCTTACAAGTGTAAATGGAATGCCATAAACTACCACAATGAAACCAAGGATTCTCTGGTCTAAACCTAACATTCCTAGTCTTAACTTCTGATTTGGGAGACATAGTATTTATGTCCTTATTCTTCCTGCAAAAAGAAGCAAGATGGTTAGGATTTCTACAATTATGACACGTTTTCCTAGGAGCATCAGGAATAGGCATGTAGTTATTGCTTTTGTTTATACGTACTTTTCCATTTCTGTTTTTCCCAGGATCCTTAATCCTGTTTTCTTGTTTAACCTCCTTGAGCTTGTGTTTAAGCTGTTTCTGAGTCATTAAACTTATGTTTACTTGTTTAGGTTTACCAGATTCTGATTTGTTGTGTATCTCTGACTCTGGAATTTCCTCTTTTATCCAAGGAGATTCAGCAACAAATTTAACTAGTATAACCTTAGGTTTTTCAATTTTAACAAACTCTGGTTTTGTTGACTCAGCTTCATTCTTATCAGTGTAACCTAATCCTTTCTTCCAATTTCCACTACCTAAGATATTCTGAGTAGTTTTTTCCTGAATTTGTCCATGTTTTTATTATTTCTCTCTCCTGGCAAGTTCTGATTCAAGAGATGCATGTTTCTTTAATAATTCATTTTTGACAAAAACAGCATCATCTCTTTCTTTCTGAACTTCTAACATCTGGACTAATTCTTTCTCAAGATAATCATTCCTTTTCTTTACATCTAAGACTTCAGATTTCAATCTTTCATTTTCTAAGGTCTAATCTCTATAACTGATATGCAAGCTTTTAAAGAACAATCTTAACTCAGTTATGTCTTCAGTATTAAAGGCAAGAGTAGAATTAGGTACCTTTGTTTCAACAATCTTAGAGCTGTTATCAGTGTTTTCCATCAAGGCATAGTTGACTTCTTCCTTTCCCTCATTTTTCTTGAAACCTTTTCTGTCAGAGTTTTTGTCCTTCCTTGTAAACTTCTTTCCCTTATTGAAGTTTTTGTAAGCCATCTTCTTGAAGCTTTTTATCATTAAGCTGCCAAATGCATCATCTCAGTGTCACTGTCCTCAGAGTCTGAGGGGATATCAGAGTTTGAGTCATCATCAGAGTTTGATGACTCAGTGTCAGTTTTTGTGACATGAGCTTTCCCTTTGTTTTTCACAGCAGCTTCTTTTTGAACTTTCAGAGCAACAGGCTTGGGTTTTCTTCCATGTCTTTTGTTTCTCTGCTCCATCTCAAGTTCATAGGTTTTCAGTCTTCCAAAGATATCATCAAGAGACATCTCTCCAAGATGATGATTGTCTCTTATGGTTGTCACTTTCAAATCCCATTTTTCAAGAAGAGCTAGTAGGAATTTGAGATTTGAATCTTCCAAATCATACTCTTTTTCTACCAGGGATAAGTCATTCAGCAACTTGACAAATCTGTCATACAGATCTGTCAATGATTCACCAGTCTTTGAATCAAAGTGTTCATACTCTTGAGTAAGTGTGGTCCTTCTGTTTTTCTTGATGGCATTGGTTCCTTGACATCTGATTTCCAAGGCATCCCATATTTCTTTTGCAGTTTTGCAGCCAATCACCCTATTAGACATAGCATTGGCGAGAGCACTATGCAGTAAGTGCTTCACTTTTGCATCCTTGCTGATTGATGAGATATCTTCAGGAGTATAATCTTTCTTCTCTTTGGGAATCATCTTCTGAGGTTCATCTCCAACTGCAACAGAGAGCTTGGTTGGCATGTGTGTGTTAGGGTTATACTGAAATATTCGTTTGAAGTATATAACAATTATTTGAGAATCTAGAATGCATGTTTTCACATTGTCTGTATATTATATATTGTAGACAATCTAGTATCAAATGGGATAGCAGAAGATTAGATTTTCGAACTCGTTATATAATATAATAAAGGTTCACAGTCTAAATGGTGTTAGACAAACCATTGGAACGACTGAAGTATTATTTGGAAATAGTTTATCTTGACTATTGAATAATACTTATATACTTTGTGTATATTGAACGGGATCAAAATAGTAGAATAATTGTTTCTTTAATTCTGACAATAAATAATTAAGATTCTACGATGTTATTATTGCCTAGGTTCTTAATCCGGATATAGTGATTGACACTTGTATTTAATGCACATGCCTTGATTCATACATTAAGTAATTTATTTTAAATTACAAATTTATGTATTGGGCAATGACATTATATGCAGAGTGGGATCCAGGTGTAGAGAATTCTTGCTTGATTCCATTTAATTTACAGAACTCTACCATTTTTGAATTCTTGAACTCAGTGTCATAATCACTTCTGATGATCTTAACACAATCTTTAGAGATTCTATCCAGTTGCTTGACATGCTCAACCAGAAGAGAGAATGTCTCATCTTTACTGTGTAGAAATAAACCTATGTAAATCTGGTGTATTCATCAACAATAACCAGAGTATATCTTTTCTTTGCAATAGACATGACATTTACTGGTCCAAACAGATCAACATGTAGCAGATGATAAGGCTCAAGAATTGAGGACTCAGTTTTACTTTTGAATGAAGATTTTCTCTGTTTTGCTTTTTGACAAGAATCACAGAGGCCATCTGGTGTAAATACTGATTTGGGCAGTCCTTTTACAATATCCTTCTTCACTAACTCATTTATATTGTTGAAGTTCAGGTGAGAGAGTTTCTTGTGCCAATTCCAGCTGTCTTTAACACTGGCTCTGCCCAGAAGAAATCTGGGCTTCATAGATATTTCCATGTGTGTATCCCTTCAGACCAACTTTCCCAATGCTTTTGCTAACAACTTCACAGTGTTCTTCAAAGAAGTTGACATGAAATCCTCTGTCACAGATTTGACTTATGCTCAGCAGATTGTGCTTAAGTCCTGAGACAAGAGCTACAGATTCAATGATGACATTTCCAAGTTTGATGTTGCCATATCCCAAAGTTTTTCCTATGTTGCCATCTCCATAAGAAACATTTGGGCCAACCTTCTCCACAAATTCTGATAGCAGGGCTTTATTTCCTGTCATATGTCCTGAGCATCCACTGTCCAGAACTAGGATGTTTTTCCTGTTGCCCTGCGATCACAAGGACCACTAATGGTTAGTTTTAAGGACCCAGACTTGCTTGGATCTTTTGTTCTTGTTAAGTTTGTTAACACTAGCAGCGGAAGATTTGTCAGAGTTTAAATCAGAGTTTATGCTAACAGACTTTTTATCAGAATTTGATTTTGAAGAATCAATATTTTTATTCAAGGAAGGTTTCAATTCATAATAATCATAATATAAGCTATGGTATTCCTTACAAGTGTAAATGGAATGCCATAAACTACCACAATGAAACCAAGGATTCTCTGGTCTAAACCAAACATTCCTAGTCTTAACTTCTGATTTGGGAGACATAGTATTTATGTCCTTATTCTTCCTGCAAAAAGAAGCAAGATGGTTAGGATTTCTACAATTATGACACGTTTTCCTATGAGCATCAGGAATAGGCATGTAGTTATTGCTTTTGTTTATACGTACTTTTCCATTTCTGTTTTTCCCAGGATCCTTAATCCTGTTTTCTTGTTTAACCTCCTTGAGCTTGTGTTTAAGCTGTTTCTGAGTCATTAAACTTATGTTTACTTGTTTAGGTTTACCAGATTTTGATTTGTTGTGTATCTCTGACTCTGGAATTTCCTCTTTTATCCAAGGAGATTCAGCAACAAATTTAACTAGTATAACCTTAGGTTTTTCAATTTTAACAAACTCTGGTTTTGTTGACTCAGCTTCATTCTTATCAGTGTAACCTAATCCTTTCTTCCAATTTCCACTACCTAAGAGATTCTGAGTAGTTTTTCCTGAATTTGTCCATGTTTTTATTATTTCTCTCTCCTGGCAAGTTCTGATTCAAGAGATGCATGTTTCTTTAATAATTCATTTTTGACGAAAACAACATCATCTCTTTCTTTCTGAACTTCTAACATCTGGACTAATTCTTTCTCAAGATAATCATTCCTTTTCTTTACATCTAAGACTTTAGATTTCAATCTTTCATTTTCTAAGGTCTGATCTCTATAACTGATATGCAAGCTTTTAAAGAACAATCTTAACTCAGTTATGTCTTCATTATTAAAGGCAAGAGTAGAATTAGGTACCTTTGTTTCAACAGTCTTAGAGCTGTTATCAGTGTTTTCCATCAAGGCATAGTTGACTTCTTCCTTTCCCTCATTTTTCTTGAAACCTTTTCTGTCAGAGTTTTTGTCCTTCCTTGTAAACTTCTTTCCCTTATTGAAGTTTTTGTAAGCCATCTTCTTGAAGCTTTTTACCATTAAAGCTGCCAAATGCATCATCTCAGTGTCACTGTCCTCAGAGTCTGAGGGGATATCAGAGTTTGAGTCATCATCAGAGTTTGATGACTCAGTGTCAGTTTTTGTGACATGAGCTTTCCCTTTGTTTTTCACAGCAGCTTCTTTTTGAACTTTCAGAGCAACAGGCTTGGGTTTTCTTCCATGTCTTTTGTTTCTCTGCTCCATCTCAAGTTCATAGGTTTTCAGTCTTCCAAAGATATCATCAAGAGACATCTCTCCAAGATGATGATTGTCTCTTATGGTTGTTACTTTCAAATCCCATTTTTCAAGAAGAGCTAGTAGGAATTTGAGTTTTGAATCTTCCAAATCATACTCTTTATCTACCAGGGATAAGTCATTCAGCAGCTTGACAAATCTGTCATACAGATCTGTCAATGATTCACCAGTCTTTGAATCAAAGTGTTCATACTTTTGAGTAAGTGTGGTCCTTCTGTTTTTCTTAATGGCATTGGTTCCTTGACATCTGATTTCCAAGGCATCCCATATTTCTTTTGCAGTTTTGCAGCCAATCACCCTATTAGACATAGCATTGGCGAGAGCACTATGCAGTAAGTGCTTCACTTTTGCATCCTTGCTGATTGATGAGATATCTTCAGGAGTATAATCTTTCTTCTCTTTGGGAATCATCTTCTGAGGTTCATCTCCAACTGCAACAGAGAGCTTGGTTGGCATGTGTGTGTTAGGGTTATACTGAAATATTCGTTTGAAGTATATAACAATTATTTGAGAATCTTGAATGCATGTTTTCACATTGTCTGTATATTATATATTGTAGACAATCTAGTATCAAATGGGATAGCAGAAGATTAGATTTTCGAACTCGTTATATAATATAATAAAGGTTCACAGTCTAAATGGTGTTAGACAAACCATTGGAACGACTGAAGTATTATTTGGAAATAGTTTATCTTGACTATTGAATAATACTTATATACTTTGTGTATATTGAACGGGATCAAAATAGTAGAATAATTGTTTCTTTAATTCTGACAATAAAGAACTAAGATTCTACGATGTTATTATTGCCTAGGTTCTTAATCCGGATATAGTGATTGACACTTGTATTTAATGCACATGCCTTGATTCATACATTAAGTAATTTATTTTAAATTACAAATTTATGTATTGGGCAATGACATTATATGCAGAGTGGGATCCAGGTGTAGAGAATTCTTGCTTGATTCCATTTAATTTACAGAACTCTACCATTTTTGAATTCTTGAACTCAGTGTCATAATCACTTCTGATGATCTTAACAGAATCTTTAGAGATTCTATCTAGTTGCTGGACATGCTCAACCAGAAGAGAGAATGTCTCATCTTTACTGTGTAGAAATAAACCTATGTAAATCTGGTGTATTCATCAACAATAACCAGAGTATATCTTTTCTTTGCAATAGACATGACATTTACTGGTCCAAACAGATCAACATGTAGCAGATGATAAGGCTCAAGAATTGAGGACTCGGTTTTACTTTTGAATGAAGATTTTCTCTGTTTTGCTTTTTGACAAGAATCACAGAGGCCATCTGGTGTAAATACTGATTTGGGCAGTCCTTTTACAATATCCTTCTTCACTAACTCATTTATATTGTTGAAGTTCAGGTGAGAGAGTTTCTTGTGCCAATTCCAGCTGTCTTTAACACTGGCTCTGCCCAGAAGAAATCTGGGCTTCATAGATATTTCCATGTGTGTATCCCTTCAGACCAACTTTCCCAATGCTTTTGCTAACAACTTCACAGTGTTCTTCAAAGAAGTTGACATGAAATCCTCTGTCACAGATTTGACTTATGCTCAGCAGATTGTGCTTAAGTCCTGAGACAAGAGCTATAGATTCAATGATGACATTTCCAAGTTTGATGTTGCCATATCCCAAAGTTTTTCCTATGTTGCCATCTCCATAAGAAACATTTGAGCCAGCCTTCTCCACAAATTCTGATAGCAGGGCTTTATTTCCTGTCATATGTCCTGAGCATCCATTGTCCAGAACTAAGATATTTTTCCTGTTGCCCTGCGATCACAAGGACCACTAATGGTTAGTTTTAAGGACCCAGACTTGCTTGGATCTTTTGTTCTTGTTAAGTTTGTTAACACTAGCAGCGGAAGATATGTCAGAGTTTAAATCAGAGTTTATGCTAACAGACTTTTTATCAGAATTTGATTTTGAAGAATCAATATTTTTATTCAAGGAAGGTTTCAATTCATAATAATCATAATATAAGCTATGGTATTCCTTACAAGTGTAAATGGAATGCCATAAACTACCACAATGAAACCAAGGATTCTCTGGTCTAAACCTAACATTCCTAGTCCTAACTTCTGATTTGGGAGACATAATATTTATGTCCTTATTCTTCCTGCAAAAAGAAGCAAGATGGTTAGGATTTCTACAATTATGACACGTTTTCCTAGGAGCATCGGGAATAGGCATGTAGTTATTGCTTTTGTTTATACGTACTTTTCCATTTCTGTTTTTCCCAGGATCCTTAATCCTGTTTTCTTGTTTAACCTCCTTGAGCTTGTGTTTAAGCTGTTTCTGAGTCATTAAACTTATGTTTACTTGTTTAGGTTTACCAGATTTTGATTTGTTGTGTATCTCTGACTTTGGAATTTCCTCTTTTATCCAAGGAGATTCAGCAACAAGTTTAACTAGTATAACCTTAGGTTTTCCAATTTTAACAAACTCTGGTTTTGTTGACTCAGCTTCAGTCTTATTAGTGTAACCTAATCCTTTCTTCCAATTTCCACTACCTAAGATATTCTGAGTAGTTTTTCCTGAATTTGTCCATGTTTTTATTATTTCTCTCTCCTGGCAAGTTCTGATTCAAGAGATGCATGTTTCTTTAATAATTCATTTTTGACAAAAATAACATCATCTCTTTCTTTCTGAACTTCTAACATCTGGACTAATTCTTTCTCAAGATAATCATTCCTTTTCTTTACATCTAAGACTTCAGATTTCAACCTTTCATTTTCTAAGGTCTGATCTCTATAACTGATATGCAAGCTTTTAAAGAACAATCTTAACTCAGTTATGTCTTCAGTATTAAAGGCAAGAGTAGAATGAGGTACCTTTGTTTCAACAGTCTTAGAGCTGTTATCAGTGTTTTCCATCGAGGCATAGTTGACTTCTTCCTTTCCCTCATTTTTCTTGAAACCTTTTCTGTCAGAGTTTTTGTCCTTCCTTGTAAACTTCTTTCCCTTATTGAAGTTTTTGTAAGCCATCTTCTTGAAGCTTTTTACCATTAAAGCTGCCAACTGCATCATCTCAGTGTCACTGTCCTCAGAGTCTGAGGGGATATCAGAGTTTGAGTCATCATCAGAGTTTGATGACTCAGTGTCAGTTTTTGTGACATGAGCTTTCCCTTTGTTTTTCACAGCAGCTTCTTTTTGAACTTTCAGAGCAACAGGCTTGGGTTTTCCTCCATGTCTTTTGTTTCTCTGCTCCATCTCAAGTTCATAGGTTTTCAGTCTTCCAAAGATATCATCAAGAGACAACTCTCCAAGATGATGATTGTCTCTTATGGTTGTTACTTTCAAATCCCATTTTTCAAGAAGAGCTAGTAGGAATTTGAGATTTGAATCTTCCAAATCATACTCTTTATCTATCAGGGATAAGTCATTCAGCAGCTTGACAAATCTGTCATACAGATCTGTCAATGATTCACCAGTCTTTGAATCAAAGTGTTCATACTCTTGAGTAAGTATGGTCCTTCTGTTTTTCTTGATGGCATTGGTTCCTTGACATCTGATTTCCAAGGCATCCCATATTTCTTTTGCAGTTTTGCAGCCAATCACCCTATTAGACATAGCATTGGCGAGAGCACTATGCAGTAAGTGCTTCACTTTTGCATCCTTGCTGATTGATGAGATATCTTCAGGAGTATAATATTTCTTCTCTTTGGGAATCATCTTATGAGGTTCATCTCCAACTGCAACAGAGAGCTTGGTTGGCATGTGTGTGTTAGGGTTATACTGAAATATTCGTTTGAAGTATATAACAATTATTTGAGAATCTTGAATGCATGTTTTCACATTGTCTGTATATTATATATTGTAGAAAATCTAGTATCAAATGGGATAGCAGAAGATTAGATTTTCGAACTCGTTATATAATATAATAAAGGTTCACAGTCTAAATGGTGTTAGACAAACCATTGGAACGACTGAAGTATTATTTGGAAATAGTTTATCTTGACTATTGAATAATACTTATACACTTTGTGTATATTTGTGACAGCCCTCAAATCCGGGGGTCTGGATTTGGTGCCACTATATGAAAAACAATTTAAAACCTATATATTTGAAAGAGAGTAAAATAGAAATTTCAAAACCTGGATATTTTAAATATGATTTACAGTTTTGAAAACCTGTATTTTTGAAAAGCTGAAAAAAACAGAGGATTTAAAACCTGAAAGCTTTAATAAAAGATTTAAAAGAACAAAGTTTAACCCCCTTTAAAACAGGATCGCAAACAGGCTATAGTATTGAAATCAGAAAAATAAAACTAATAAATTCTATTACATGTTTTTACAACTAAATCAAATTTAGACAACTCTAATTACCACTAGTCCCAAAGACTCGATCTTGGATACTCTTCCTGACCATCAGGTTGAAACTTAGTCACTTGCAATCCTCGCCTAGCCTTACTCTTATGCTTAGCCTAAATAGGCGAACCATCTTTAACATTATCTGAAAGGGGTTAGAAGAAATAGCAAGAATGAGCAAAAGAATGCTCAGCAAGTATATAATATCCAAACCAACAATAAATCAAACAGTATGTAAAACCTGACAATGATATAAAGATAATGATACCAACATAATATGATTTAAACCAACCAGTTTCTCCTTTATGGAATTGGAACCAGATAAGACGCTACGAGCTAAGCTGGGTGATCAGCCCACGACATAGCTCCGAACCCGCATATTCAATACGAGTTCTCAAATATAAAGGATCCTAGGCACACTTTGGCCTTTAATAATTCAATTGGGACCGGCGCCTCGGTCATAAAACATTTTCATCCAATTCCCTTTCTAAAACAGATAAATCACATCATTTAAGGTTCAAAATCTTAAGCAACATTGATTCTCAACCAAATATTCATTTCAACACCTTAGCATTAGATTTCTACTAATTAAGTATTCTTTATCAAGGGTATAGGTTACTGAATCAAGTGTATCAATGTATTTTATAATAATGGCGGGGTAGGTTGTATGATGATAACTAAGGTCTTTCAGGAAATGGGTTTCATTTCTGGGTCAGGAACAAACAAGTGAACTAGTTTTTTTATAAGCAAGAACACAATTTGTTGTAGTTAAAAGGGAGGTAAGAAAACAAGGTTCTAAGCTCAATAATAAGTAACTAGCAGTTGAAGAAGATAAGGATGATAATTAAGTTGATACATTTGCAAGATATAAGTGACAAAAGGTATTCCATTTCATACTTGGGTAATTCCAGAATACTCGTAATTAGTAGAAGTCTAATTCTATAAGGAGTTTTGCAATATTCAAAGCATAACAAAAGCATTGCAGGAGCAAAATCTTTTAAAGAGAAAGTAGGTAGGATATATACTTGCCTTAACTCCGGTGTCTAGCTCAGATTTCTAATAACACTATGTAGTGCCATATCATTCCTTTCTGCCAGCTTCTGACAAGATTCTATCTATAACAATCTCTGCCCAACTTCAACTTGCAACACAACTTAGCTATTTTTGAATACCCATTTCAATCACTTCTCGATCAATGCCTCGATCAACGTCTCGTTCAATTCTATACGATGGCAAAATAGTATTTCAGTCGTCGGATCAGACAGATTAACTAAGCTCGAAAAGCATTAATACCTATCATATATCTACCCTTCGCATATATATACCACATAGTCAGACAAACACATAGCACATAGTTGAACAATTAACTTTTATAGCTATTAAAAGTCAATATTGATAAGTTATCATATAACATGTTTCAGTTAACCATGTCACCTTATTCTTATCTTATTTAATATCCTTTAACAAATAAAACATATATAGTTTCTAACGAAAATGAGACAGCACTTCCTCTATTTATCGGACTATCCACATGTTTTCTTATATTATTCAACAAGTAAGCAACTCAATCCAACTCAATAAACCAATAAGTACAGGACCAATATCAATTAAAACACAATATCACAGTATGCACACTTACGTAGCTAGATTCGAAATCATATATCACTATTAGACTTGATTGACACTGACCAACCAAGTATAAACTCCTCCTATGCACTAATCAAAGAAAGAAAACTAGAACAAATAGTTCAAACAGCCCTCACTCTATGATTTTTAACAAATTGAAAATTTATCGCTTTAATACAAAATTTTTATGAGACACGCTTAAGCATTATTACAATCTACTATAAAAATTTCAGAAGCAAATTCCATGTTTAAGGGAGTAAAACAGGGCCTGCAAGTCAGGAACCTGAATCTGCCCTGCAGAACCAGCCCCACGCTAAGAATTTTAATAAATAAAAAAATTGGTCTGTTTGTATAAAATTTTAATGACATATTCCAGACACTAACATCTAACTCCAGTAAAAATTTGAGAAGCAGAGCTCGAGTTTAAAGTAGCAAAACAGGGCCTGGAATAGGACACACCTGCCCAGAATTTTCAGCGCATTTCGCAGTAAAACATGCATATCTTTTAGCTCGTTTAATGAAACTTTGAAATTCCTTTTGGTGCTTGATCTAGACTTCAAGTAGCAAATTATTAAAGAAAGATTAAGCACATAACTCAACTCAATTAACCCAGAATTATGCTGCAAAACAGACCAGCGATAGCCAAAACTTTCAACTCAAGTATGAATAATTCCTAAATCTTTAATCCACTACTTAAACTATTGAAATACCCGACCAAACACAAGTACATAACTCAACCCAAAGATTTAGTACCCAACTCATCTAATTATAGTACTAATTAAACGTACCAAGTACAATCACCAGACCACAACCAATTCAAATATCAATTAAGCACGTATATGTATATCATTATAAGATCAATAGCTTAGATATCAAAATAACTTGAACCACATAAATACACATAATTATATCAAAACAAAGTACCACTTACTCTGCATATATAAACATATACACCACCACTTTCAATTTAACTACTTAACTCTAAATCCAAGCTCGAAATCAATTAAGCCAACTAGTAACACCCATTCTCGATTATACACACAATAACATACATATAGTACCACACACTTTGAATGATACAACCACCAACTCCAATCTTCTTTCAATTACCCAATTAACCGTAAATAATCTACATTTTTGAAATCAAATCAGCCCTTAATCGCATCATCGTAATCCAAATTTCATAGATAATTCAACACCAAATTTGACTAAACTATATAACACATATATACAACAATTCACACTAAAATTCATCCCAACTCATGGATATAATAAGGACAGGGTTGTACCGAACAAGAATATGGTCAGAAGGTGGAGGACAGAGCCTGGGTTGCCAGAAACGGAGCATCGGTAGTCGATTAGACAGCGGTTGTCGCGACTTCAATCGCAGAACTGAGAACAGCGGCAGTGTTGGAGAGAAAAACGGAGGGCATCGATGTCGACAAACAGCATATAGGGGAGGCGACTGTTGGTTTGAGGGAGGAAGGAGAAATATGCGAGAGAGAGAGAGAGAGAGAGGGAGAGAGAGAGAGAGAGAGAGAGAGAGAGAGAGAGACGATAGATTTAGAGGAATGAGAGGGCTGAGATTTTGATTTATGATAATATGAAGGTCGGCAAAACGAGGCGGTGCTGTAAAAGGGTACGTGGCTAAGTCTTGTACCACGTGCCTTTAATAATCTGAATAACCAATTGACTCGGACCCGCTTTTAACTATATTATCGGAATATCTCGCTATTATAGTATCTTGGAAACATCACCAACATATTTTTATAAATCCCGGAATATTATAAAACTAATAAAATAAAAGTTTCGGGATTTATGAAGCATTACTGAAATTTATACGTAATTTAGAAGTTAATTGTGTTCAAGAAATATTTACACATGAAACTTCTACAAAAATAATATTTTTAATATTTTCAAAACTCCTAAAAATATTCATTACCATTTTCAAGTAATTAAAAGAATTTTACAAGTCATTTTTGTATTTTAAGAAATTCAATTTCCTATAATCCATTTTAAAGAAAATCATAAATATTTATAAAACAACACAAAAGTTTGTAACAGATATACACACAAGCATAAATCACATCCAGATACTAAAGTTAAATCATAGAACAAGTAATTCATATATTTAACATGGTATTCAATTCAAAACACACAACAAAATTTCGATATCCTAATGAGTCGGAAAATATTTGAAAATTATAAAACTGGAATAAAATATAGAATTTTATTCCTCATTTTTCTCGAATAATCATGAATAAAAATAATAAAATAATATCTAAAATCCGAGTCGTCACAATATTGAACGGGATCAAAATAGTAGAATAATTGTTTCTTTAATTCTGACAATAAAGAACTAAGATTCTACGATGTTATTATTACTTAGGTTCTTAATCCGGATATAGTGATTGACACTTGTATTTAATGCACATGCCTTGATTCATACATTAAGTAATTTATTTTAAATTACAAATTTATGTATTGGGCAATGACATTATATGCAGAGTGGGATCCAGGTGTAGAGAATTCTTGCTTGATTCCATTTAATTTACAGAACTCTACCATTTTTGAATTCTTGAACTCAGTGCCATAATCACTTCTGATGATCTTAACAGAATCTTTAGAGATTCTATCCAGTTGCTTGACATGCTCAACCAGAAGAGAGAATGTCTCATCTTTACTGTGTAGAAATAAACCTATGTAAATCTGGTATATTCGTCAACAATAACCAGAGTATATCTTTTCTTTGCAATAGACATGACATTTACTGGTCCAAACAGATCAACATGTAGCAGATGATAAGGCTCAAGAATTGAGGACTCAGTTTTACTTTTGAATGAAGATTTTCTCTGTTTTGCTTTTTGACAAGAATCATAGAGGCCATCTGGTGTAAATACTGATTTGGGCAGTCCTTTTACAATATCCTTCTTCACTAACTCATTTATATTGTTGAAGTTCAAGAGAGAGAGTTTCTTGTGCCAATTCCAGCTGTCTTTATCACTGGCTCTGCCCAGAAGAAAGCTTGGCTTCATAGATATTTCCATGTCTGTATCCCTTCAGACCAACTTTCCCAGTGCTTTTGCTAACAACTTCACAGTGTTCTTCAAAGAAGTTGACATGAAATCCTCTGTCACAGATTTGACTTATGCTCAGCAGATTGTGCTTAAGTCCTGAGACAAGAGCTACAGATTCAATGATGACATTTCCAACTTTGATGTTGCTATATCCCAAAGTTTTTCCTATGTTACCATCTCCATAAGAAACATTTGGGCCAGCCTTCTCCATAAATTCTGATAGCAGGGCTTTATTTCCTGTCATATGTCCTGAGCATCCACTGTCCAGAACTAGGATGTTTTTCCTGTTGCCCTGCGATCACAAGGACCACTAATGGTTAGTTTTAAGGACCCAGACTTGCTTGGATCTTTTGTTCTTGTTATGTTTGTTAACACTAGCAGCGGAAGATTTGTCAGAGTTTAAATCAGAGTTTATGCTAATAGACTTTTTATCAGAATTTGATTTTGAAGAATCAATATTTTTATTCAAGGAAGGTTTCAATTCATAATAATCATAATATAAGCTATGGTATTCCTTACAAGTGTAAATGGAATGCCATAAACTACCACAATGAAACCAAGGATTCTCTGGTCTAAACCTAACATTCCTAGTCTTAACTTACGATTTGGGAGACATAGTATTTATGTCCTTATTCTTCCTGCAAAAAGAAGCAAGATGGTTAGGATTTCTACAATTATGACACGTTTTCCTAGGAGCATCAGAAATAGGCATGTAGTTATTGCTTTTGTTTATACATACTTTTCCATTTCTGTTTTTCCTAGGATCCTTAATCCTGTTTTCTTGTTTAACCTCCTTGAGCTTGTGTTTAAGCTGTTTCTGAGTCATTAAACTTATGTTTACTTGTTTAGGTTTACCAGATTTTGATTTGTTGTGTATCTCTGACTCTGGAATTTCCTCTTTTATCCAAGGAGATTCAGCAACAAATTTAACTAGTATAACCTTAGGTTTTTCAATTTTAACAAACTCTGGTTTTGTTGACTAAGCTCCATTCTTATCAGTGTAACCTAATCCTTTCTTCCAATTTCCACTACCTAAGATATTCTGAGTAGTTTTTCCTGAATTTGTCCATGTTTTTATTATTTCTCTCTCCTGGCAAGTTCTGATTTAAGAGATGCATGTTTCTTTAATAATTCATTTTTGACAAAAACAACATCATCTCTTTCTTTCTGAACTTCTAACATCTGGACTAATTCTTTCTCAAGATAATCATTCCTTTTCTTTACATCTAAGACTTCAGATTTCAATCTTTCATTTTCTAAGGTCTGATCTCTATATCTGATATGCAAGCTTTTAAAGAACAATCTTAACTCAGTTATGTCTTCAGTATTAAAGGCAAGAGTAGAAAGAGGTACCTTTGTTTCAACAGTCTTAGAGCTGTTATCAGTGTTTTCCATCAAGGCATAGTTGACTTCTTCCTTTCCCTCATTTTTCTTCAAACCTTTTCTGTCAGAGTTTTTGTCCTTCCTTGTAAACTTCTTTCCCTTATTGAAGTTTTTGTAAGCCATCTTCTTGAAGCTTTTTACCAATAAAGCTACCAACTGCATCATCTCAGTGTCACTGTCCTCAGAGTCTGAGGGGATATCAGAGTTTGAGTCATCATCAGAGTTTGATGACTCAGTGTCAGTTTTTGTGACATGAGCTTTCCCTTTGTTTTTCACAGCAGCTTCTTTTTGAACTTTCAGAGCAACAGGCTTGGGTTTTCCTCCATGTCTTTTGTTTCTCTGCTCCATCTCAAGTTCATAGGTTTTCAGTCTTCCAAAGATATCATCAAGAGACATCTCTCCGAGATCATGATTGTCTTTTATGGTAGTTACTTTCAAATCCCATTTTTCAAGAAGAGCTAGTAGGAATTTGAGATTTGAATCTTCCAATTCATACTCTTTATCTACCAGGGATAAGTCATTCAGCATCTTGACAAATCTGTCATACAGATCTTTCAATGATTCACCAGTCTTTGAATCAAAGTGTTCATATTCTTGAGTAAGTATGGTCATTCTGTTTTTCTTGATGGCATTGGTTCCTTGACATCTGATTTCCAAGGCATCCCATATTTCTTTTGCAGTTTTGCAGCCAATCACCCTATTAGACATAGCATTGGCGAGAGCACTATGCAGTAAGTGCTTCACTTTTGCATCCTTGCTGATTGATGAGATATCTTCAGGAGTATAATCTTTCTTCTCTTTCGGAATCATCTTCTGAGGTTCATCTCCAACTGCAACAGAGATCTTGGTTGGCATGTGTGTGTTAGGGTTATACTGAAATATTCGTTTGAAGTATATAACAATTATTTGAGAATCTTGAATGCATGTTTTCACATTGTCTGTATATTATATATTGTAGACAATCTAGTATCAAATGGGATAGTAGAAGGTCAGATTTTCGAACTCGTTATATAATATAATAAAGGTTCACAGTCTAAATGGTGTTAGACAAACCATTGGAACGACTAAAGTATTATTTGGAAATAGTTTATCTTGACTATTGAATAATACTTATATACTTTGTGTATATTGAACGGGATCAAAATAGTAGAATAATTGTTTCTTTAATTCTGACAATAAAGAACTAAGATTCTACGATGTTATTATTGCTTAGGTTCTTAATCCGGATATAGTGATTGACACTTGTATTTAATGCACATGCCTTGATTCATACATTAAGTAATTTATTTTAAATTACAAATTTATGTATTGGGCAATGACATTATATGCAGAGTGGGATATTAACTATAAAAGGAAACCGTGTCCGAAAAATATATTCGGGTGATGATGTCCTCTTGAAAGCTCATAAAGATAATTATGCTTTAGTCCTGCAGGCAGATTTGTTCTTCATTATTATAAGGTTGAGTGGATGATCAAGGATAAAAGATATTGATTAAATTAATTGTCAGTAAATAATTTAATTAATGGATATGCATCTTAAACATGGGGAATTTATAAGCAATTAATATGTGAGCCGAATTAAATAATTAATTTACGGAATTAGGAAAGGTAGTGCAAATATTAATTCTTTAGTGGATTGAATTAATATTTAATGACTTTGGGCCTGGCCCGGAATGTCATTGGAAGGCTTGACCTAAGGGTCTATGATCCCTACTCTAGCCTATATATATTCTCGTTTTCCTAAAGCTGAAAGACACACCAAAAATGAATTCTTTCTAGGGTTTGAGAGAGGCAGACGTTTTTCTCAAGGAGCCAGCTAGGGTTTTGGTTTTCAGAGCTTTAAGGAGAGGCACACCTTGGGAGATCGAAGGCCACACTTCGTCCAAGGAGAATCAGGGAATATAGTAGAAGATGTGGATTTGAATCGCTTGCACCGTAGCGATTAAGGTTAATATTTTGTTCGAACTTTTAATTAGTATCATAAAACGCAGGGCCAAGGTCCGATTGTTCCTACAGTGGTATCAGAGCCAGGTTGCGGTTCTGCGATTTATGATATGTAGTCCATGTCATGATTATATATGCATGTATATAGTGGTTCTGTGATGCAGGTTGTTATCCACTATTATGGCCATGTTTTAATTATGTGTTTTGGATCCCACGTGGTTTATCGTGGCTGTGTTGTAAATCACGAGGGTTGATCGTGATAGTTTGATCTTGTAATTCAATTTGTAATTGTTTTAGATTATGATCTGATGTAATAGAATAGGATGGTTCGTCTGTACAATTTGTATGTAATTGTTTGATCAACGGGGCTGCAAGAAACAGAGATCTTCCGCTGCTGCGATCTGTTTAGGGGGTGCTTCGCTGTTTTGGCCATAACTTTTGCATACGATGTCCGATTTGGGCGAATCAGCACTTTTCGGGGACGGCAGAATGAGACATAACTCGCGAAAGCTTGATTGAGGTGATTTTGAAGCTGTTTTCAGGATTTTTCGAGGCATTCTGAGGCCTTTTAGGCCTCCAAACAGGCTCTCGAAGTTTTCTGGAATTTTCCGAAGGATGAATTCGAAGCTGTTTTTCCGGGGCCATAATAGTGGATGTGTTTTTATTATGATTTACATAATTCTTGATTATTGTTATTATGTGTTTCTTGTCTATGTTGTTATGCCATGTGATATTAACCCTTCGCATGCTAGAATGACATGGACATAGGGATGTTTTTAATTAATGCTTTAATCATGATAGTATGCTGCCATGTTATGTGTTCTTTGTGTTGCTATAATCATGATAGTATGCATTTGATTTTCGAAGAAATCACATAGGGCGACGCATCTAGATTAAAATCCTCAACGTAAATTCTAAGTGGGAGAGGGAATTAATATGAGATTAAATCCCATGGTCTCCATCATTGTTTGTATGTAATTTAACATAGAGACGAATATAAATTATATACACGTCACCCATCGTGGCATGTAATTTATGGTGTCTAGAATGTTATAGATATTACTGGAACAAACTACTTAAATTAATACGAATAAATACAAATTTTCTTTATTTCTGATTTGGGGCGATTTCTAAGGCTTATGGGTATTTGATAAGCGTGCATTTAATCCTAATATTGTCCCTGTATTTTAGTTATTTTGTAATTAATTGGATTTTTATTTAATAAATATTAATGTTTTATTGTAGGATGCAAGGAATTCTAATCAAATATGGATTGGAGTTTAAATAGCAAGAATTGGAGTTCAATTCGAATAAAATTCGGATTTTAAGGCTAGCTGCGCAGCATTAACTGTTTGGGCCATATTTGGAGTTCTAGAAGTCCAAATCAGGTGATTCAAGAGCCCACGCGAATCTTAGAACAAGGCCTTCATTTCAGAAGTGGTCGTGCAATTTTATCCCAGCCGTATCAGCCCAGAATCAGAGTCAAAAAGTCAACTGCGAATTTCCTCTTTTGGAATTCTATTCTGATTCGGAAGTCTCCTTGTATTTTCATTAATTCATTAAAAATACTTTTAATATAGAGATTAGGGTTTAGGATTCAGACCTAATTAGAGAGAGAGACACGGTACGAGATAGAGAAAGGAGGCACAAGCATAGAGAGAAAGAAGAAGCGAGACGGAAGAGATTTCAGCCATTGAAGACATTCAGTGGATTTGTTTCTTCATCTCTTTGTTTAGAATTCTCTCCTTTACTCTTATTATCATGAACATGTTCTCTTTATCTTTGGTTGATTTTGAGATTTTGAGTATGAACTAATTGTATAAAGTTAGGATTTTTATGGAACCCTAGCATTAGGATTTTGGTGTTTAGTTAAGAATATCGTATGCAATTTCATGGTTTACTCATTCGAGTGTTTTTCATGTTAATACTTGATATTGTCTTATCGACTCTAGTGGGTTATCGAGTTAATCATAATACTGAGAGGGTTATGATTAATTAACACAAGACTTGAATGGTGCATGATTATATCTTTTGATTATAATTTAGCTACGGTATAGACATATATTGTGACCATGCATAGATTTGTGAATTGATGCTAAATTGGATTCTGAATATTAAATTGGCATAGACATATGTTGGTTTAATTGTAGGAATTATACCATAGTAATTTCGAGAGAAGCCTATGACCATTGAATTCTAGCTAGTAAATTGTGATTTGCTGCAATATTTCGCGACTCTTTTATCGATATTCTTGTGTTAGGCGGAAGTAATTATCCTGACTTATCTTCTCTTATTTGAAACTCGTTAAGCTCTTTAGTATAATTTTAGTTTGTTAATTTAGTTTTAATATAAAAAACCACCAACAATTTATTGTGTTCGATAACCATACTGTTAGATATTATTTGTGATTGATACGTTTAAATAGTCCTTGAGGAATGATATATGGTATTTATTACTATTTACTTGTTTTCGATTGTGTACACTTGCACATCAGTATTTTACGCAACAAGTTGTTGGCGCCGCTGTCGGGGACTATTTTTGTTATTAATTGCGAATTTTATATTCTTACAGTTTGGTTTTTGTTACTTCTGTTCTAACGAGAGTAATTTTTTTGTGTTCATCAGGTCTCTTTGTGCATGAGCGAAAGACACCCAATGGTATTTGGCTTTGATCCTGAAATTGAGCGAACATTCAATAGAAGAAGAAAAGCACAATGCAAGATCAAGCAAACACAAGTAGCTATGGGTGACAACATTAATAATGGAGACATTCCAGTTGTTCCAGCGGGTGCATTTATTGTGGATGATAAGGATTCGGCAATATGCGGCACCCCGTTTCGAAGAATTAAATTCGGGGATCATAAGACCCGATATTCAAGCAACACAGTTTGAGTTGAAGCCGGTCATGTTCCAAATGCTTCAGACTATTGGTCAATTCATGGAGATCAGTGATTCTTTCAAATTTCTAGGAGTACCTGAAGATGCTTTGCGCTTGAAATTATTCCCTTATTCTGTGCGAGACAGAGCTAGAACCTGGCTAAATTCTTTACCGGCAGGATCAGTCACAACATGGAATAATTTGACAGAAAAATTCTTGAGCAAGTATTTTCCTCCCAATATGAATGCAAAGCTTCGGAATGAGATCAATTCTTTTCAACAGCAGGATGATGAATATTTGTATGATGCATGGGAGAGATTTAACGAATTACTCAGAAAATGTCCTCATCATGGTATTCTTCATTGCATTCAGATGGAGACTTTTTATAATGGTCTCAATGCCCAAACAAAGATGGTGGTTGATGCATCAGCAAATGGGGCTCTTCTCTCTAAGTCCTATAATCAGGCTTATGAAATTCTTGAGACAATTGCTACCAACAACTATCAGTAGTCATCTTCTAGAGCTCAAACAAGTAAAATGGTAGCTGGAATCTATGATGTGGACTCTGTTGTGCCATAAAATCTCCCTGGGCTTATTTTATAACCCATCATATTAGTTGGGCTTTATTTGGGCTTATTGGAATCATCTGGTTAAGGATAATGGGCTTCACCATGGTTGGGTGAATCATTGGAGGCATACGAGGAGGTATATGGACTTGCATTGGAAGCACAATGAAGACTGCCATCAGAATGGGGTTGCACCTGAAGGCGCTTTAGGGGTAACCGCTGCTAGGGGTTACCGCTAAGTGCATCCTGGCTTGCAGCTACAGGGCTGCAGTTAGGGATGCTGCTGGCAGGGCTTCCGCCGCCTGGGCAGAACTAAATACCTGCATATTAAGGACGAGTTGGAGGACGAGTTGGAGGTGGATTGGAGGTGGATTGGGAGTATATCAGCTATCATTTATTTGCAAATTAAGGGATAAATACATCTATTATGGAGATAATGACGATCAAGGGGAGATAATTCAAGGATATTCGGATATACATGCAAAATGAAGGCTTCAAGTGACCTACTTGGAGTGGGATGCCTCTAGATAACTACTAAAAGAAGGCTGTTTTATCCTAAACTAGAGGGGATAAGAGCTTATCTCTTCAGAGTCCTAAATCGAGAACTACATGGGCTTGATCCCTATAAATATAGGGTATGTAGGCACCTTGCAAAGGGAAGAATTTCGGATTCATAAACTCACGAGTTCTACACTCTAAAGAGAGGCACGTGTAACCTTTGTGACGTACATTTTCGGGCAATTGCAGGACGGAATTCCATAATTCCGGCCTCGTTGTTTGGTTCTTTGCAAGCTCAGCCCTTAAACACATTTGTTTTTCTTTAGTTTATGTAAACGGTAGCCCCTAAGAGCTAGCCGTGATTTTCGTAGTTGTAACAGATATCCCTATAATTGTGCTATACGGTTCTGGGGGTGTTGTATCAATTCCTCTCACAACACTTTTTGGCGCTAGAAGAAGGGGATTACTGATCTTAGAGAGGAGAGATGTCAGAAATTCCCGAAAACACTGAAAACCCCAAGACGCCGGAAGGCGCTACGCAAGGTGAAAGCGATGTTCCGAGCGGGGAATTAACACGCGAGGAGATGAAGGCAAAAATAAAGAGAATGAGTCGAAGGATTGCTTCTTTGAAAAGGAAATCAGCAAGGTCGAAAAAGGCTAGCAAGGTGACTCCCACCAAGCTAGATTTTGATGGAGAAGGCGGTAGGAAGGAAGGCGACAACCCTGAGGACCGAGCTGACCCCGAAATGGATGATGGAGAGCACTCACAGGCTGCTAGTGTGTTCGACCGCCTTGGAAGGAAACTGACCGAGCAAGACTTGCGGCACAGGCTTGGCAACAAGGCCCCTAACGGGGATGAACCTGAAGGCTCGCAACGCAGGGCTACTCCCAGCCAAAGACAGGAGAAGCCCGTGTCTGAAGCTCGGTCAAAGGATAGAAACCAAAGGTCGTCGAAAGTTATCTCCATTCATGATGAGGAGGAAAGCTCAGGGTCGCACAATGATGAGGAAGTAAGCAAGAAGAAAGATCGACCCTTGGATGGTGATTATGAGGTTGCACTTGATGATGGGGATGATAAGTGCAAGATGGAAGAGCTGCTAGAAGCCCTAAAGAAGGTGAAGGCCGATAAGAAGTCGAAAGCCGAGCTTACCGTCAAGTCACCCTTTACTAAGAGGGTTAGGGAGTCACCCCTACCACGCATCTACAGGGGGGTTGGCGACCTGCGATTTAACGGAACCACGGATCCCGTGGAGTATCTTAGCCGGTTTGACACTGAGATGGAGGTCTACCAGATTCCAGACCTCACAAAATGTCGCTTTTTGGCTGCAACCCTCAGGGATGACGCTCACCACTGGTTCAAGAGGCTTCCTGCTGATTCTATCAGCTCTTGGAGGAAAATGTGTGAACTGTTTGTGGGACAATTCAGGGCTTCTTTCACATGTGCCCCACCCGCCAACACTCTGGCCAATATCAAGCAAAAGGAACACGAGACATTAAGAGAGTATTTCAAGCGCTTCAACTCGGAGGTACCCCATGTTAGGCCAACATCAAAGGAAACCCTGAAAAACTTCTTGATAGCAGGGGTAAGGCCTGGAACAGACTTCTGGAAGGAGTTGCAAGGACGGGAGCCTGAAACCCTGGTTGACTTCTTTGCTAGGGCTGAACCCCATAAGGTGATTGAGGAATCCCTAGCTAAGTTGAAGAAGGTGTTGAAGTCTGAAAGCTGTAGCAGCTGGAAGAATAAGAGGGATAGGTCTTACAGCCCAGAAAGAAGGAACACCTATGAGAGGGATCCTTACGTAAGGCCTACTGGTGAGAAGCCTTCAAGCCGAGATGGCAAGACTTCACCCTTTACTGTGAACACAACCAGCACGCAGGGCTTCGACAAGTCAAGGCTAACGATGAGGTTGGCAAGAGAAACAAGGTATCATGAATACACGCCTCTAACGGCCTCCATAGATCGTATTTTCGAGGTCGGAGATAAGGCAAGATTCTTCCGGAAGCCCTTCCGAAATGGACCCCCTGGGAAGAAAGACCAGGGAAAATATTGTGCTTTCCATAACCTAAACGGACATGTCACGGCGGAATGTGTTCATCTTAAAGACCACATAGAGGATCTTATCAGAACAGGGTATCTGACGGAATTTGTAGCCCAAGAGGCTAAAAAGTATAAGGAAAAGAAAGCCGAAAAGACAAATAACCAGGAAGCCAACCGTAACACCCGAGCTGGCAGTGTACGAATGATCATCGGAGGACCCTTCGTGGGAGGCCATGGACGCAGTGCTATGAAAAGATATGTACGGGAAGCCCGAGGGCCGCCCTTAACCAATGTGTGCCATCTGTCTGAAAGGCCTCCCAAAATGTTCAAAGGGGAGACCATGGACATTACCTTTACTGAGGGGGATGCACGCGCGGTACACCATCCTCATAGCGATGCCCAGGTGGTAACAGCCGTGATCGAAAATGTCAATTTACACAGGCTTCTTGTCGACAACGGAAGCTCTGTCAATATCTTGGCCTATAGTGCACACCAGAGAATGAAAATGGAAGATAGAGATATGATGGCCTGCTACAATGAATTGTATGGTTTCACGGGGAATGCCGTCTAGATTGTTGGAAGGGTAAGACTCCCAATCACCCTTGGAGTAGAGCCCCGGGCTACCACTCAAGTTGCAGAGTTCATGATAGTGAACGAAGACATCTCCTATAACGGGATCCTGGGCAGACCCATCTTAAGGGACATGCGGATCGTGACCTTAATATACCATTTATCAATGAAGTTCCCAACCCCTAATGGGGTAGGATGTGTACGGGGATGCCAGGCTGACTCCCGGGAATGCTATAGCAAGGCTTTGAGATCTGCAGTAAAAGCCTGTAAAGAGGCCCAGCAAATGGATGAAGACATCCTGGAGAGCTGTTACAAGCAAATGGATATAGAAGAGGAACCCGAAACTAAGGCCTGGAAAGATCTTGATAAAGTTTTTAAAAGAGACTTGTAACATGGTGGTCATTGTGCAGCACCCAGGGGAAGACCCTTATCTAGAAGCCTCACACGCCGCGCATGGAGGGCTTACACTCACGGATGCACTCCCAGTGGAAAACACTGATACAGCTGAAATCCTGGTTGAAGGAATTGTGGAAGATGTTACTGACAGTGACTCCGAAGGGGTTGGTCAAAAGCAGCCCCAAAATAAAAAGCAAGAAAATGAGTGCGAGGCACCTTGTGACTTCAACAGTGCTATGGTAACCTATCAACTCGGAAACCGGACACGGCTTCCCGTTCATGAAATCCTGGGTACGCAACCCCAAGTGGGGGTCAACAAAGAGGTTACCGTTGAGATCGACCTCGACCCAAGGATGCCGGAAACCCAGGTGAAGACTAGAGCAGCTGGGGATACCCTGTCCATCTTGGTGGATGAGTCTGACCCCACTAAAGAACTAAAAATTAGGGAGCAATTGGGGCCGGACCTAAGGGAAACCCTGGCCGCATTCTTAAAGAATAATCTGGACATCTTTGCTTGGAACCATTCGGATATGATCGGGATTCACCCCGAAGTCATGTGCCACCACCTCAATATTGACCCAGACAGGAAGGGAGTTAGACAGAAGAGGAGACCAATTAGCGGGGAAAGAAGAGTTAGCCTAGTGAAAGAAGCTTTCTACCCTACATGGCTACCAAACCCGGTGTTGGTGAAGAAACCTAACGGAAAGTGGAGAACATGCATAGACTTTACTGATCTGAACAAGGCTTGCCCTAAGGACAACTTCCCGCTTCCTCGAATTGACCAATTGGTGGATTCCACTATAGGGCATGCACTGTTAAGCTTCATGGACGCCTACTCGGGCTACAATCAAATCCCCATGTTCGAGCCAGATCAGGAGCACACCTCCTTCATCACTGACAGGGGGCTTTACTGCTATATCGGCATGCCGTTTGGTTTGCTAAATGCTGGGGCCACGTATCAAAGGCTGGTTAACAAGATGTTTAAGGACCAGATTGGGAAAACAATGGAAGTATATGTGGACGACATGCTAGTCAAGTCAAAGGAAGCTTATCATCATGTGACACACTGATCAGAGATGTTCGACATACTAAGAGATTACAGGATGAAGTTGAATCCCCAAAAATGCGTATTCGGGGTTGAATCCAACAAGTTCCTGGGCTTCATTGTCAATCACATGGGAATCGAAGCTAACCCTGCGAAGATCAAGGCCTTAATTGAAATGAGGTCGCCTAGGAATGTAAAAGAGGTGCAATGCCTTATAGGCCGGGTTGCCGCCCTAAACCGGTTTATCTCAAAGTCCTCAGACAAATGTACAGAATTCTTTGCAGCCATAAAAAAAGGGCAAAAATTTGAATGGACGACAGAATGCGAGGCTGCCTTCCTGAAGCTGAAAGAGCAACTTGGAAGCCCGCCACTGTTGGCAAAACCAACAGAGGGTGAAGCCTTAATCCTTTACTTAGGGGTTTCTGAGTTCTCAATTACCGTTGTCCTGATCAAGGAGGAAGAGCAAGCCCAGCAGCCGGTATATTATGTGAGCAAAAGACTACTCGATGCTGAATCCCGTTACTCGAATATGGAGAAGTTAGCCTACACACTAATTTTGGCTTCCCGTAAACTAAGGCCTTACTTCCAGGCCCACAAGATAGAAGTGCGAACGTCCTTCCCTCTCAGGCAAGTACTACACATGCCGGAAGCCTCTGGCAGAATTATGAAATGGGCGGTTGAGCTAGGCCAATTTGATATAGAGTACAAGCCAAGGACCGCCATCAAGGCGCAGGCACTAGCTGACTTCATCTTAGAGTTTCGACCTACTTTTGAAGTTGAAGGGATGGAATGCATACCTGAACCTCAATATCCAATAGCCATACCCGAGAATTGTTCCCCTTGGTAGAACTTGTACGTCGATGGGGCTGTAAAAGGAAATGGGTCCGGGGCTGGCATTGTCTTAGTCAGTCTTGAAGGCCATAAGCTGCAAAGCTCCATTCACTTCGACTTTAAAGCCACCAACAATGACGCGGAGTATGAAGCCCTAATAGCAGGGCTAAAGCTAGCCTTGGAGATGAGGGTGGAAAATATGAATGTTTATAGTGATTCTATGCTGGTAGTCTGGCACATCCGAGGAGGCTTCCAAGCTAGGGGTCCCCGTACCGATCTCTACATGCGGTATGCCCAGGAACTAATTGGGAAATTTAGAGAAATCAAGCTAGAGCAAATACCAAGATCCGAAAATGCGAATGCAGACGCATTGGCCAAGTTAGGCTCTCAGAGGGATGCACACATACTTGGGGTGATCCCCCTCGAAATCCAGTATCAGCCTAGCATCCCCAAGATTGAAATCCTGGATGTTTCGGTCGATGAGTCTAAGCTTTGGACAACCCCAATCCAGGAATACATAGCCAACAGAACCCTGCCTGCAGATAAGGATGAGGCCGGAAAATTGAGATACAAGGCAGCCCGGTATGTAATCTATGATGGAATCCTTTACAAAAGGGGGTTCAATCGGCCCCACCTTAGGTGTGTTGCTGGGATAAGATGTGAATATATTATGCGCGAGGTGCATGAAGGAATTTGTGGGAATCACTCGGGGGGTGCCTCCCTCGCTCACAAAATACTCCGTCAAGGCTACTACTGGCCTATCCTCTACAAGGATGCTCATGCCTTCGCCAAGGCCTGTGACAGTTGCCAAAGGTTCTCTAATACAAATAAGAACCCAACAGTACCCCTGAAGACCCTGACAAGCCCCTGGCCGTTTGTTGTTTGGGGTATAGAACTGATTGATGAATTACCCAAAGGGAAAGGAGGGGTGAAATATGCAGTTGTGGTTGTAGACTACTTTACTAAATGGGCTGAGACCGAACCCCTGGCTTCCATCACTGCAAGGAAGCTAGTAGACTTCGTGTATCGAGCAATCGTCTGTCGATACGGGGTTCCCTACAAGCTCATATCAGACAATGGGAAGCAGTTTGACAGCAATGAGATGATAAACTTCTGCGAACACCTGGGCATAAAGAAAGGCTTTTCCGCTGTGTGCCACCCTCAGAGTAACGGTCAGAAGGAGGCCATAAACAAAATTATTAAGCACACCTTGGAAGCCAAACTAGAAGAGAAAAAGGGATGTTGGCCGGAAGAACTTCCTATGGTGTTGTGGTCTTACAATACCCCTCCAAGGTCTACCACTAGCGAAACCCTGTTCACCCTAACATACGGGTGTGAAGCCATGGTTCTTGTAGAGGTTGCAACAGGGTCCTTTCGAAGGGATAACTATGACCCTGAGAATAATGAAGTAAACCACATGCTCTACCTAGATCTGATTGAAGAAGTAAGGGATACGGCTCAGTTGAAACTTGTTGCGTATCAACAGAGGACCCGCAAGTATTTTGATAAGAAAGTGAGGGTTCGACCCCTCAAGACAGGAGACCTGGTTCTCAGGAAAATGATGCCTAACATGAGGGTTCCCGCTCATGGAACCTTCGGTGCAAAATGGGAAGGCCCATACATCATCAAAACAGTGCTTTGGGAAGGTACCTATCACCTCACAGACATGGATGGAAGACTCATACCACGGGCATGGAACGCCCAACACTTAAAGAGGTATTACCAGTAGCTTCACCTGAGTAGTATTTCTGTAGGCTTCGGCTTAAGGGTCAGTACAATAAAGGCGGTTTATTAGTTGTAATCGCTATGCTTTTAGGAAAATTATTAGGCTACTATTTTCTTTATTTGCTAGGATGCTCGGGGGGTGGTGTCTTTACACCCCCCAAAATTATGCTATGTCAACTTTTTACCATGTGATTTAGTAAAATTTCGCAGTGTTCCGTTACAAAAATCTTGTATATGCTTGCTTGCTTACCATGATTGTTAATTGAATACTTCATGTATGCTTTAAAAAGTATTTAGGGTTCCAATTGCATCTAGTTCTCCATCATAATTGTAATTATGCTAAAGAACTCGGGGGGTAGTAGGCATATCATTAAACATTACCAGGCTTAAATTTGAAATTGGAAATCGAAAACATCAAAACCCAACAACTTGGCTGCACTGATTGGAAGGAAAGCCTGTCAAGGCTTTCAAGGTTTAAAGCCTATCAAGGCTTTCAAGGTTTAAATCTTATCAAAGCTTTCAAGGTTTTGGGCTTACAGTAGCCCTTCAAGGCTAAAGCTTATCAATGCTTTCAAGGTTTTGGGCTTACAGTAGCCCTTCAAGGTTTAAAGCTTTTCAAGCTTGCAAGGTTTTGGGCTTACAGTAGCCCTTCAAGGCTAAAGCTTATCAAAGCTTTCAAGATTTCAAGCTTTTCAAGCTTGCAAGGTTTTGGGCTTACAGTAGCCCTTCAAGGTTTAAAGCCTATCAAGGCTTTCAAGGTTAAAGCTTATCAAAGCTTTCAAGGTTTCAAGCTTTTCAAGCTTGCAAGGTTTTGGGCTTACAGTAGTCCTTCAAGGTTTAAAGCCTATCAAGGCTTTCAAGGCTAAAGCTTATCAAAGCTTTCAAGGTTTCAAGCTTTTCAAGCTTACAAGGTTTTGGGCTTACAGTAGCCCTTCAAGGTTTTAAGCTTTTCAAGCTTGCAAGGTTTTGGGATTACAGTAGCCCTTCAAAGTTTAAAGCTTATCAAAGCTTTCAAGGTTTCAAGCTTTTCAAGCTTGCAAGGTTTTGGGCTTACAGTAGCCCTTCAAGGTTTCAAGCTTTTTAAGCTTGCAAGGTTTTGCGCTTACAGTAGCCCTTCAAGATTTAAAGCTTATCAAAGCTGTCAAGGGTTCAAGCTTTTCAAGCTTGCAAGGTTTTGGGCTTACAGCAGCCCTTCAAGGTTTAAAGCTTATCAAAGCTTTCAAGGTTTCAATCTTTTCAAGCTTGCAAGGTTTTGGGCTTACAGTAGCCCTTCAAGGTTTAAAGCTTATCAAAGCTTTCAAGGTTTCAAGCTTTACATGCTTGCAAGGTTTTGGGATTACAGTAGCCCTTCATGGTTTAAAGCTTATCAAAGCTTTCAAGGTTTCAAGCTTTTCAAGCTTGCAAGGTTTTCGGCTTACAGTAGTCCTTCAAGATTTAAAGCTTATCAAAGCTTTCAAGGTTTCAAGCTGGCAAGGTTTTGGGCTTACAGTAGCTCTTCAAGGTTAAAGCCTATCAAGGCTTTCAAGGCTGAAGGCCTATCAAGGCTTTCGAGTTTAAAGCCTATCCAGGCTCCCAAGGCTCACTTGGTGGAATTATTACAAGGCTAACTTGGTGGAGTTATTACAAGGCTTACTTGATGGAATTACAACAAGGCTAACTTGGTGGAGTTATTACAAGGCTTACTTGGTGGAATTACTACAAGGCTTACTTTGTGGAGTGATCTCGAAGCTTACACCTGGAGGGTCACTTTAAGAATTATACCTAAGGGTATCCTTCAAGGCTCACGCCTGGGGCTTACGTGTAAAGCCCGATGCCAAGCTTGCATGTAAGAATGAATTTACTTGTGCTCGGATGGATTATTACAAGGAAATATTAAGTACTTGTACGTTGATAGGGAGTTAACACAATTACTTCAATATACATTCCCAAGAAAGGAAACAACCCTGGAAAATAGGGTCCCAAGGGTCAAAACCCCCCGGAAAGTGGACAGTGCATACATTTTTAATGCAAGGGTTATCCCTATATTTGTCCTTTCTACCTGCACGTAAGGATTAGATGACAGGTACATGCAACATCATGAGGAATACCGAAAAATCATACAAGGCAAAGGAGATTGAAGGAAACTGCAGCAATTGGCATAAATAAATATATACTACAAAGGAAATTCCTCCCCACACCAACAGGGGGGGGCCCTTGTAGTATTGAAAATATCTCGCGAGGCATTCTGAGGTGCCCGCACCCTCATCCAAAGTTATTCAATTCACGACGACAAGCGCCAAGCAAAAATATTCGTAATTAAAAGCCGATTAAATAGAGGGGGAGGAGATCAAGGGGCAGCAGGAGAGGAGGAGTCCTTTTCATCGCCGACAAGAGGATCCTGGGAAGCTTGGGTTATCGCAGGGGCTGCAGCCGGAACCCCTTCCGGGGGCGTCACCTCAAGACCCACAGGAACTAACTCTGCAGGCTTCGGCTCGTCTTCGGCCACAGCCCTCTTTTCAACACCTCCGTTTGACAGACCCTGGGAAGTCGCCGAGACCTTGTTTAGGCCAGCTTCATCCTCGGCCTTTGCCTCCTCCAGGGCTACCGCGGCGTCAGACCCCAGCTTCGCCCAATCGTTGTCGGGGAAGAAGCGGTAGGCCGACTTAACACAGTCCTTCACCCCCGCGGCAACCCCAGCCTCGAATATGGCGGCCTCCCGCTCCTTCCTCCCTGCCTTTGTGGCGGCAGCGGCGTCCTGGAGGCCTTTCACTTGCAACTCAAGCTCCTTGACCTGCCTCCGCAGGCCGTCGACCTCCTCCTCAAGCCCCCTCATTATCATGTCCTACTTCTCCTTTAGCTGCTGAGCCTTGGCTTCCGCTTCCTTAAACTTTAGGTTGGCCTTTCGGTAGGCGTCCCTCTCTTTGGTGGCGGAAGCCAGGTCAGCCCTAACCTGCTCAGAGAGCATCCGCTGAAAGAGCTGAGTCTTTTGGTAGGCTATCGAAAGCCTGTCCCACTCCCGAATTGTGGCCTTGGGGACCTGATCAGAGAGCATCCGCTGAAAGAGCTGAGTCTTTTGGAAGGAAGAGGAAGCGGGAGAGCTGCGGGCTAGGGTTAACCTGGGCTTCTTGCTTGTACGGCCTTCAGCTGAAGACCCCGCCTTAGCAGTCTTAGAGGGGTCCCGCTTGCGACCCCCGGAGGAGGTCTTCTTCTGCTCTAGAGAAGGAGAAGGAAGCTGGGAGATAGGCTTCGCAGGAATAGGGGCCTGGGAGCCGGAGGCTTCCCCAAACGAATCCTCATACTTGGTGGAGCGCTTGACAAAACGGGGAATGTTGGCAGCCATATCTGTAGGAGGAAACAAAGAGAGACAATCAGAAACTATGCAATTGTTAATAAGAATATGAAAGAGTGCAACCAAAATAGGTGGCGTAAAAGGTTATAAGGCATGCATGGCATATATGGCAGTAAATCTACAAGGCAAATATCATATAAGGAAGACAAGTTCAAAGGTGCAAGCTAAGAGGAAACCTGGGCTTCCCGTTGCCTCCACATCTGCACCCCCCTCATCAACGGGGGATGCATCAACCACCGTAGTGGAGAAACCGAGCCCCTCCAGGTTCTCTGGAGTTAGCAAGCTGGAGCCATCACCCAATTTGGTGGAAATCCCCAGCACATGCTACAACAAACACAAGTATAAGGAAACTAAATGGGAAACCTAAAAAGCTAAACCGGACAGTGGACAAGGGGAAAATTGGCTTACTGGGGAAGAGGTTGAAGTCCTTTCTATAGACTGGGCAGTCGTAGCAGTAAACGAAGAGCTTCTGCCAGTTCGACATCGACTGGCGGTTGCCCTTGATGCCCTTTTTATGGTGGGTATTCCATGCAGTGAGGTAGAAGAACCCTGGGTCCTCCCAGTGAGTTTCAGCTGGAAGAACCAGCCCAGCTCCAAGGCAGACATCCTCACCCCATGGTGGATGTCGTAGAGGATGTAGAGGCAGACCGCCATGCGGTAGGAGTTGGGGGTGAGCTACATGTGGGAGACCTCATAGAAGTCCAAGACCTCCAGGATGAAAGGATGGAGGGGGAGAGACAAGCCCAGCCTAAAGAACTGGGCGGAGAGCACGGCCTTGGGATAGTGTTAGGGTTATACTGAAATATCCGTTTGAAGTATATAACAATTATTTGAAAATCTTGAATGCATGTTTTCACATTGTCTGTATATTATATATTGTAGACAATCTAGTATCAAATGGGATAGCAGAAGATTAGGTTGTCGAGTACCTTATATAATATAATAAAGGTTCACAGTCTAAATGGTGTTAGACAAACCATTGGAACGACTGAAGTATTATTTGGAAATAGTATATCTGGACTATTGAATAATACTTATATACCTTGTGTATATTGAACGGGATCAAAATAGTAGAATAATTGTTTCTTTAATTCTGACAATAAAGAACTAAGATTCTACGAAGTTATTATTGCTTAGGTTTTTAATCCGGATATAGTGATTGACACTTGTATTTAATGCACATGCCTTGACTCATAAGTTAAGTAATTTATTTTAAATTACGAATTTATCTATTGGGCAATGGCATTATATACAAAGTGGGATATTGACTATAAAAGGAAACCGTGTCCGAAAAATATATTCGGGTGATGATGTCCCCTTGAAAGCTCATAAAGATAATTATGCTTTAGTCCTGCAGGCAGATTTGTTCTTGCATAATTATAAGGTTGAGTGGATGATCAAGGATAAAAGATATTCATTAAATTAATTGTCAGAAATTTATTTAATTAATGGACATGCGATATCTTAAACATGGGGAATTTATAAGCAATTAATATGGGAGCCGAATTAAATAATTAATTTACGGAATTTAGAAAGGTAGTGCAAATATTAATTCTTTAGTGGATTGAATTAATATTTAATGACATTGGGCCTGGCCCGGAATGTCATTGGAAGGCCTGACCTAATGGTCCATGATCCCTACTATAGCCTATATATATTTTGGTTCTCCTGAAGCTGAAAGACACACCAAAACTATTACGGAAGGGATTTCGAGTCTGTTTTTCGGAATTTTTCGAGGTATTCTGAGGCCGTTTAGGCCTCCAAACGGGGACTCGAAGTTTTCTAGAATCTTTCGAAGGATGAATTCGAAGCTGATTTTTCTGGGGCCATAATAGTGGATGTGTTTTATTATGATTTACATAATCCTTGATTATTGTTATTATGTGTTTCTTGTCTTTGTTGTTATGCCATAATAGTGCATGCTAGTATGACATGGACATAGGGATGTTTTTCATTAATGCTTCAATCGTGATAGTATGCTGCCATGTTATGTGTTCTTTGTGTTGCTATGACCATGATAGTATGCATGTGGACTTCGAAGAACTAACATAGGGCGATGCATCTAGATTAAAATCCTCAAAGTAAATTCTAAGTGGGAGAGGGAGCTAATATGACATTAAATCCTATGGTCTCCATCATTGTTTGTATGTAATTTAACATAAAGACGAATATAAATTATGTATAGGTCACCCATCGTGGCATGTAATTTATGGTGTCTAGAATGTTATAGATATTACTAGAACAAACTTCTTAAATTAATACGAATAGATACGAATTTTCTTTATCTCTGATTTGGGGCGATTTCTAAGGCTTAGGGTATTAAGTGAGATCGATGTGACTCCTCCACCGCCTAGAAGTCAAACCAGACACGAATATTGAATTGAAGTATTCTATTCAAAGAATATTGGAAGGTATACATGCCGCCCATCGTGGCGTACCAAGTTCCATAGGTTTCGGATAATTTAATATTTGATGATGGTATACACTTAGCTATGAAAAATAATATAGACCACCCCAACGTGGCTTATTGTTTAGTAATAAGACCGAAGTAACGTTTAAACAAATTTAGGTGGTATACATGTCACCCATCGTGACGTACCAGAAACTTATGGTGTTTAAACGTTAGTGCATTTAATTTTAATAATTGTTAGAGGAACCAATAGGTCTTAATTTTAATGCACCCTTCTTTATGTGTAATGTGATTTTTTCATGTATGATTTTCAGGATAAAATGGGCTTTAATCCACTGTTCACCATACTTAAGGATAACAAACTTACCGGACCTAACTATATTGAATGGAAACGTAATTTGGACATTGTGTTGACTGCTGAGGAGTACAAGTTTTGCACTTATGAACCCAAGCCTGAGCAGCCCGCTGCTGATGCTCCTGATGAGGAGAAAGAGTATTATAAGCGGTGGATAAAGGCTGATGAGATGTCGCGATGTTACATTCTGGCAGCAATGTCGGGTGTTTTGCAGCATCAGCATCAGGCTATGGCCACTGCTTCGGATATGCTCTTTAATCTCAAGAAACTTTTTGGAGATCAGAATAGGGCTGCTAGGCAAGTAGCCATGAAGGCTTTAATGAACACTCAGATGGCTGAAGGTACACCTGTAAGGGATCATGTTCTCAAGATGATGTCACATCTGAATGAGATAGAGATCCTTGGTGCTGAGCTTGACGGGGAAACCCAGATTGACATTGTCCTTATGAGCTTGCCCAAAAGTTTTGAGCAGTTCCGCTTGAATTACAACATGAACAAGAGGCAGTATAGTCTTGCGGAACTGCTGACAGAACTTCAGGCAGCTGAAGGATTATTTCGCCAGAGTGTTCAGGTGAATGTGGCTGAGAAAGGTTCTTCCTCTAAGTCGAAAGGCAATAAGAAGAAGAAAAAGGCTCAGACACAACAAGCTGTGAAGGCAGTGGGAGTTCAAGGTGGTGTGAAAAAGTCTAAGGGAAAGTGCTACCGGTGCAAGCAGTCGGGTCACTGGAAAAAGGATTGTCCTCTTCCTAAGAAGACAAGCAATACTGGTATATCTCTTTCTCTAGTTACAGAAACATTTATAGCAGCTATATCTATGACCACTTGGTGTGTAGATACTGGAGCCACTGATAATGTTTGTAACTCTATGCAGGGGTTCCAGCAATCCAGAATGCTTAGAGATGGTGAGATCTACGTTTTCATGGGAGATGCTACGAAAGTAGCAGTAGTTGCAGTAGGAGTTATTCATTTATCTTTTGGTTCTGATAGGATTTTTATTTTGAACAATTGTCTTTATGTACCTTCTTTTAGAAGGAATTTGATTTCGGTTTCTAAACTTGCTATGGATGGTTATAATGTTTGTTTGGATCGTAATGTTTCTATTATGATGAATAAACGGATTATATGTTCTGGTACATTGCAAGACAATTTGTATATAATTAATCCTAGTCAACCCGCACTGCAACTACAACATAGGGTATTGAACAACACATTTTCTACCTCTAATAAAAGAAAGGAACCTTCTAGTTTGAACCAAACATATCTTTGGCACTTGAGATTAGGTCATATTAACTTGAGGAGGATTCAAAGACTGGTAGTAGACGGGCCTTTAGGCTCATTGGCAGTGGAGCCATTTCCAGTTTGTGAATCCTGCTTGGAAGGTAAAATGACCAATAGGCCTTTCAAGGCAAAGGGGAATAGAGCCAAAGAAGTGTTAGGATTGGTTCACTCTGATTTATGTGGACCCATGAATATCCAAGCAAGAGGTGGTTATGAGTATTTCGTCACTTTCATTGACGATTATTCTAGATATGGGTACGTTTATTTGTTGCGCCGTGAGTCTGAGTGCTTTGATAAGTTCAAAGAGTACAAAGCTAAAACGGAGAAGCGACATAATAAAAGTGTCAAGTCACTACGATCAGATCGTGGTGGCGAATACTTGCTTGGGGAATTCAGGGAATATTTATCAGAGAATGGGATAGAATCCCAGTTGACTGCACCAGGCACACCCCAGCAGAACGGTGTAGCAGAGAGAAGGAACCGGACTCTTTTAGAGAGTGTTAGATCGATGATGAGTTATTCGGATTTACCCAAGTCGTTTTGGGGACATGCCTTAGAGACAGCAGCTTATCTTCTGAACTTAGTACCTTCTAAGTCGGTTCCTAAAACCCCTTTAGAATTGTGGACCGGGGACAAACCGAGTCTGAGACACATTCGAATATGGGGCTGTCCAGCACATGTGCTGAACAAGAACGCGACTAAGCTAGAATCTCGTACAGAAGTAAAGCTGTTTGTAGGCTACCCCATGGGAACAAAAGGTTATTTATTTTATAGTCCTAAGGATCGGGATGTCACTGTTAGCACCAATGCAAGATTCTTAGAGGAAGACTATATAATGAATCACAAACCCATGAGTAGTATCGTTTTAGAGGAATTAGGGGGAGGGACGAATAATGAACCTGTAGTACAAGTAGAACAACCACAGCAGACTGTGCAACCGGTTACTAATATCGCACCTGTTCCTCGTCGTAGTGGGAGGGTTGTTCGACAGCCCGACAGATTCATGTTTTTGGGGGAGTCTTCGGACTTGGTCTCTGGTGAACATGAAGATGATCCCCGGACATACGAAGAGGCAATACAAGACAAAGATGCAAGTCTTTGGCAAAAGGCAATGGATTCTGAGATGGAATCAATGTATTCTAATCAGGTCTGGGAGCTCGTGGAACCACCCAAAGGTGTAAAACCTATTGGATGTAAGTGGGTCTACAAGAAAAAGAGGGGATCAGACAAAAAGGTGAAAGCCTGGAAAGCAAGACTTGTTGGGAAAGGGTATACTCAAAAAGAAGTTATCGATTATGAGGAAACCTTTTCGCTAGTAGTCATGCTTAAGTCAATCCGTATTCTTTTATCTATAGCAGCTCATCTCGATTATGAGATTTGGCAAATGGATGTCAAGACAGCTTTCCTTAATGAAAATCTTAAGGAAACCATCTATATGCAGCAACCAGAGGGATTCATTAAAGAAGGCCAAGAGCATCTTGTATGTAAGCTGAAGAGGTCTATTTATGGACTTAAACAAGCTTCTAGGTATTGGAACATTCGCTTTGATCAGGCAGTCCAGTCGTATGGATTTGATCAATGTCCAAGCGAAGCATGCGGGTATAAGAGATGTGAGGGAAATGCAGTGGTTTTTCTAGTGCTTTATGTTGATGACATTTTACTCATTGGAAACAATGTTAAGATGTTGTCTTCAATAAAGGCATGGTTGTTCAAACAATTTGAAATGAAGGACTTAGGTGAAGCAGCATACATCCTTGGGATCAAACTTATAAGGGATCGCAAGAAAAGGATGTTGGATTTATCTCAGGAGCCCTACATAGATGACGTATTAGCTCGTTTTAACATGCAGGACTCCAAGAAGGGTAATTTACCCTTCAGACATGGAGTTACTCTATCAAAGAGGCAGTGTCCTTCGACACCTAAGGAGATAGAGAACATGAAAGCAGTTCCTTATGCCTCGGCGTGTGGGAGCCTAATGTATGCAATGTTATGTACGAGGCCTGATATCTGCTTTGCCGTGGGCATGGTTAGCAGATACCAGTAAAACCCAGGACAGGAACATTGGAGTGCTGTAAAAGCAATACTCAAGTACCTGCGAAGGACTAAAGAGTATATGTTGGTTTACAAGTCCTCTGATTTATTGCCTCTGGGATATACCGATTCGGATTTCCACACAGATAAGGATAAGAGAAAGTCCACCTCGGGATGTGTTTTTACTTTGGGAGGTGGAGCCGTAATATGGAGGAGTGTGAAGCAGAAATGCATCGCAGACTCAACCATGGAAGCCGAATATATGGCAGCCTCTGAGGCAGCCAAAGAGGCTATATGGTTCCGAATCTTCCTGCTGGATTTAGATGTGGTTCCTAATCTGCCACAGCAGATCACGATTTATTGTGATAACACTGGTGCTGTGGCGAATACCAAGGAACCACGGGCCCATAAGGCAGCGAAACACATAGAGCGTAAGTATCACCTCATACGACAGTTCGTTAAGCGAGGAGATATCATTGTGACTGACATAACATCGAAGGATAACCGGGCAGATCCTTTCACGAAGAGCTTACCAGCTAAGGCTTTTCAGGAGCATGTGGAAGCGATAGGAGTCAGATACTTGGTCACATAGTTATTATAGTTGGTAGTGGATTGCTTGTAATAGACACTGATATACTCAAAGAATATCTTGAGTATAAGTGGGAGATTGTTAGGGTTATACTGAAATATTCGTTTGAAGTATATAACAATTATTTGAGAATCTTCAATGCATGTTTTCACATTGTCTGTATATTATATATTGTAGACAATCTAGTATCAAATGGGATAGCAGAAGATTAGATTGTCAGACTCCTTATATAATATAATAGAGGTTCACAGTCGAGGTGGTGTTGGACAAGCCACTGGAACGGCTGAAGTATTATTTGGAAATGGTTTATCTTGACTATTGAATAATACTTATATACTTTGTGTATATTGAACGGGATCAAAATAGTAGAATAATTGTTTCTTTAATTCTGACAATAAAGAACTAAGATTCTATGATGTTATTAATGCTTAAGTTCTTAATCCGGATATAGTGATTGACACTTGTATTTAATGCACATGCCTTGACTCATAAATTAAGTAATTTATTTTAAATTACGAATTTATGTATTGGGCAATGACATTATATACAGAGTGGGATATTGACTATAGAAGGAAACCGTGTCCGAAAAATATATTCGGGTGATGATGTCCTCTTGAAAGCTCATAAAGATAATTATGCTTTAGTCCTGCAGGCAGATTTGTTCTTGCATAATTATAAGGTTGAGTGGATGATCAAGGATAAAAAAAATTAATAAAATTAATTGTCAGAAATTAATTTAATTAATGGACATGCCATATCTTAAACATGGGAAATTTATAAGCAATTAATATGGGAGCCGAATTAAATTATTAATTTACAGAATTAGGAAAGGTAGTGCAAATATTAACTCTTTAGTGGATTGAATTAATATTTAATGATATTGGGCCTGGCCCGGAATGTCATTGGAAGGCCTGACCTAATGTTCCATGATCCCTACTGTAGCCTATATATATTCTCGTTCTCCTAAAACTGAAAGACACACCAAAACGAATTCATCCTAGAGTTTGAGAGAGGCAGACGTTTTTCTCAAGGAGACAGCTAGGGTTTTGGGTTTTCGAAGCTTTAAGGAGAGGCACACCTTGGGAGATCGAAGGCCACACTTCGTCCAGGGAGAATCAGGGAATACAGTAGAAGACGTGGATTTGAATCGCTTGCGCCGTAGCGATTAAGGTTAATATTCTGTTCGAACTTTTAATTAATATCATAAAACGCAGGGCCAAGGTCCGATTGTTCCTACAGATAGTCAGGGCCCGGCTTGAGGGTGTCGAAGCGGTGTCACCTCTCTCTTGGCATTGGAATCCCCAGGGTGCAACCAGGGTTGCAGGACTCCAAGAGGGACTGCAGGCGAGCAGGAGTCATGATGGAGTCCATGTACTCGCAGGCCAGGACTACAGCTGGAGGCTCGATCACCTCCACGGAAGCCTCGGCCTCCCGTTCAGCCTCCTCGGGGTTCCCCTCGAGGGCTTCAGCAGCAGGGTCCAGCGGGAGGCCCGGAGTCCCATCCGCCTGGCTAGACTCGGAGGCGGTCCAGTTGAGCTCCTTCACCACCAAGCTGTGCCTGGAGCGAGTTCTGGAGCTAACTCCTGAGCTTGGCCGGGCAGGTTGAAGGTCTAGGCTAAAGGAATATCCCGTGTCAACCACGACAGCGGGAGCCTTGCTGGTAGCAGATTGGGACGAGTGAGGAGACATTGATCCTTGAGACATCTACAAGAGGAAATGATGGGTTAACAGAGGACACAACAGGAGGTGAAGGGGTCGAAAGAAAAAGAACAGAAAAGGAAAAGGGTCTGCGGAAGACTGGGCTGCGAAGGTGGAGCCCTACGGGTGTGAATGAGAAATGAAAAGGCTTCAGTTGGAGCCCTAAGGTATGAGGGGACTACCTCCCTCAAAGGAAGTGGCACAGGCCACGAGTGACGGTTCTTCTTCTCCGGGTTGCCTAATAAGGGACCCAGAGCGGGAAGCCTGATCCTAACCTTAACCTCAACCACAACAACCAACATCTAATAAATGCACTAGGCTACAAGCTAAACAAGTATAGCAAGTAAATCACATAACAACACATTCAAAGCATCTAAAGGGCATGAAAAAGGGTTCGATTGTAAAAGAGGGGTTTCCCCCTGGAGGCGATTGGGAACCTAGGGTTTACAATCTAGGGCTACGATCATGGCTTCAAAGCAACGCAACAACGCCGAGGGCGATAACCTAGTCGGAAAATAAACAGGGCCTAATCGAAGTCGATTGAAGCCAGTGGTGTGTGCACATTCAAAAGATTAATGTGTGCAATCAATTATACTAACATGCAGAGCAAATTGGTAGTTCAATCTGACATAATAACATTAAGCGAGGCAAATGTGGGTGTGTGCGCGCAAGCCGAGATGAACAGTCAAAAAGAAAAAATGAAAATCGAGCGTGGATCATATAAACATTTAGTTGCAGACATGGTGAAAATGTGATGAAAGACGAAGACGAAAGTAAGAAGGCATACCTTTGGTCGGAGGTCGGTGAAAGTCAGAGAAGAAAACGCCGGAGAGAAAGAGCAAGTTGCGCCTGGAAGTGCTTCGGTCGGAAGAGAGAGTATGAAGTGAAGTGTTTAAGAGATAAAAGAAAAGAAGAGTGAGGCTTGGTGTGTGTGTGTGTGTGTATATAGCAGTGGGAAGTGGGGAACAGCTACGCCAGGTGGCGTGCCGTGACTGGCTTGGCGTGCAGGTAGCTTTGATGAGCCAGGGGTTCCCGAGGCCTAGGTGGGTGGCTGAAGAGGTAGAGGCATGCTAGGACTCTACGGTTGCACCACCTAATAAGGGATTTTCTGTTACAATTCAAATCAATTTGAATTTAAATTAAACCCCGAAATCTTTGGGATCAGCCTTATCACAAGCTGACGTGACACATGCGGGAAACTGAAAAGGTGGAGTAAAAATTGCGGAAGCTCAAAGCATATTTTTGGAAGATAATTTTAATTATTTTGGGAACAAATACTCAAGGCTTGTGATGGTTGCAGTGAATTAATATAATTGGTTTTATAATTATGCGTGGGAAGTATATCTGAATTATTTCTTGTTTCTTACACCAGGCTGCGCCTACGTAAGCTTAGAAATAATTTACGATTAACCTCTAACATAATTTAAGGGCTTGCAGCTGGATGGTTGAGGGTTACCGTTCTTAGGTTCCTCTCGTATTTAATACTTCAAGGAACCGCGGGGTAGTTGTTGTGCCATAAAATCTCCCTGGGCTTATTTTATAGCCCATCATATTATTTGGGCTTTATTTGGGCTTATTGGAATCATCTGGTTAAGGATAATGGGCTTCACCATGGCTGGGTGAATCATTGGAGGCATACGAGGAGGTATATGGACTTGCATTGGAAGCACAATGAAGACTGCCATCAGAATGGGGTTGCACCTGAAGGCGCTTTAGCGGTTACCGCTGCTAGGGGTTACCGCTAAGTGCATCCTGGCTTGCAGCTACAGGGCTGCAGTTAGGGGATGCCGCTGGTAGGGCTTCCTCCGCCTGGGCAGAACGGCAGGCAGACTCCAAGCATGACTCTTCTTCCTTGTTTCTAGGAGGACGAGTTGGAGGTGGATTGGGAGTATATCAGCTATCATTTATCTGCAAATTAAGGGATAAATACATCTATTATGGAGATAATGACGGTCAAGGGGAGATAATTCAAGGATATTCGGATATACATGCAAAATGAAGGCTTCAAGTGACCAACTTGGAGTGGGATGCCGCTAGATAACTACTGAAAGAAGACTGTTTTATCCTAAACTAGAGGGGATAAGAGCTTATCTCTTCAGAGTCCTAAATCGAGAACTACATGGGCTTGATCCCTATAAATATAGGGTATGTAGGCACCTTGCAAAGGGACGAATTTCGGATTCATAAACTCACGAGTTCTACAGTCTAAAGAGAGGCTCATGTAACCTTTGTGATGTACATTTCCGGGCAATTGCAGGACGGAATTCCATAATTCCGGCCTCGTTGCTTGGTTCTTTGCAAGCTCAGCCCTTAAACACATTTGTTTTCTTTAGTTTATGTAAACGGTAGCCCCTAAGAGCTAACCGTGATTTTCGTAGTTGTAACAGATATCCCTATAATTGTGCTATACGGTTCTGGGGTTGTTGTATCAATTCCTCTCACAACAGACTCTATAACTTCGATGAAGGCTTAACTAGCATCTATGGAGCATGTGCTCAAGAATCTGAGCATGGGCAATAATCAATCTAAGGAGCAATCCCTCAGTTCACAGATTAATCAAACCAAGAATGTTTCTTGTGTATTTTGTGGCGAGGCTCATACTTATGATAGTTGTCCTTCAAATCCGGAATCTGTCTTTTACATGGGAAATCAAAACAAGGGTGGCCCTTACTCGAATACTTACAATCAGTCATGGAGGCAACATCCTAATTTTTCTTGGAGCAATCAAGGGGCAAATTCTGGAACTTCAAATGGCAACGTAAAGTCCAATTTTCCACCTGGATTTTCTCAACAAGCACCTCAGTCTAATTCACTTGAAAATATGTTGAAGGAGTACATCATCAAGAATGAAGCTAGTAGATCTCAAACTAAAGCTCTGGTCCAAAGTCAAGCGGCATCCTTACGAAACTTAGAGAATCAGGCTGGGCAACTAGCTAATGAGTTGAGGAATGGACCACATGGTACTCTCCCTAGCGACACCGAAAAGCCTAAGGGTGTTGGGAATGAACATTGTAAGGCCATGACATTGAAGAACGGAAAAGTATTGGGGAACGCTACTACTGACTCTAAACAGGATGATTCTGTTGAACTGAGTGGCAATGAGGAAAATTCTGAAGGTAAGGAAATCGAGAATGACAAGGTATCTCCACCAAAGGCTTCTTCTGAAAAATCACACATTCACCCACAACCTCCATATCCTCAGCGGTTCCAAAAGCAAAAACATGATGTTCAGTTCAAGAAATTTCTTGATGTCTTGAAGCAACTTCACATCAATATTCCTCTTGTAGAAGCTCTTGAGCAGATGCCCAACTATGTGAAATTCATGAAGGACATTCTTACAAAGAAGAGAAGGCTGGGGGAGTTTGAAATTGTAGCTCTAACGAAGGAGTGTAGCTCATTCTTGCAACATAAATTGCCTACAAAGATGAAAGATCCAGGGAGTTTCACTATTCCTTGCACTATTAGTGACTCTTATTGTGGGATGGCATTATGTGATTTGGGAGCTAGCATAAACTTGATGCCTATGTCGGTGTTCAGAAAATTGGGGATTGGAGAAGTTCGGCCTACTACTGTCACTCTTCAACTAGCTGATAGATCTCTTGCTCATCCAGAGGGAAAGATTGAAGATGTTCTGGTCAAAGTAGACAAGTTCATATTTCCTGCTGATTTCATCGTGTTGGACTATGAAGCTGATCGAGAGGTTCCCATTATCTTGGGAAGACCATTTCTTGCTACCGGAAGAACTCTCATAGATGTGCAAAACTGAGAGCTAACTATGAGGGTTCAAGAAGAAAAGGTGACTTTTAATGTCTTTAAAGCAATGAAATATTCTGATGATGTAGAAGATTGCTCAGCTATCACTTTATTTGATGAGCTAATTTCTGATAAATTAGACTTTAATTCTTCTCACGATCCTTTGGAGCAATTAATATTGAATGCTTCTCAAGAGGGAGATGATAATGTTGAACTCTTAGCTTGGTTGGAAGTTAATTCACAGGTTACAAGAACTAGGGGACGCTTTTAGTCATTGGATTTGTCGTCAAGGGAGTTCAAGACTCCTAAGTCATCAACTGATGAACCATCAGAGTTAGAACTAAGGGCTCTTCCTTCTCACTTGAAATATGCTTATTTGGGACCTTCTTCCACTTTGCCTGTTATTATCTCTGCTAAATTATCTCTTGCTCAAGAAGAGAAATTGGTTGAGCTTCTGAAGAATCACAAGAAAGCTATTGGGAGGAGTATTGCAGATATCAAAGGTATTAGCCCTTCTATTTGCATGCATAAAATCTTGTTAGAAGATGGTGCCAAAGGTTCAATTGAAGGCCAGCGCAGATTGAATCCTATTATGAAGGAAGTGGTGAAGAAAGAGGTAATTAAATGGTTAGATGGTTGAATTATTTATCCAATCTCGGATAGTGCATGGGTGAGCCCAGTTCAGTGTGTGCCTAAAAAGGGTGGATTCACGGTGATAAAAAAATGAAAATAACGAGTTGATACCTACGAGAACAGTCACCGGTTGGAGAATTTGTATTGATTATCGGAAGCTGAACAAAGCCACCAGAAAGGATCAGTTTCCATTTCCCTTTGTTGATCAGATGTTGGATAGACTGGCTGGACGAGAGTATTATTGTTTTCTTGATGGGTACTCTGGCTATAATCAGATAATAGTTGCTCCCGAAGATCAACACAAGACTACTTTCACTTGTCCTTATGGTACTTTTGCCTTCACAAGGGTGTCATTCGGGCTATGTAATGCCCCTCCAACTTTTCAAAGATGTATGATGGCTATCTTTTCAGACATGGTTGGAGAATTTCTAGAGGTATTCATGGATGATTTCTCAGTATTTGGGGATTCTTTTGATGATTGTCTTTATAACTTGGGGAAGGTTTTGGAGCGATGTGAATACACCAATCTTGTACTCAATTGGGAAAAATATCATTTTATGGTGAAGGAAGGAATCGTGTTGGGACATAAAGTTTTAAGGAAGGGAATTGAAGTTGATAAAGCGAAGATTGAAGTCATCGAGAAGTTACCTCCTCCTTCTTCTGTTAAGAGCACTCGAAGTTTTCTTAGGCATGCAAGTTTCTACAGACGATTCACTAAAGACTTCTCCAAAATTTCTAAGCCTCTTTGCAAGTTATTGGAGAATGATACTCCTTTTCTGTTTGACGAAGCATGTTTAAAGGCTTTCGAGGAGCTAAAGCGAAGGTTGATTTCTGCACCTATTATCATTGCACCAGATTGGAGCTTGCCATTTGAATTAATGTGTGATGCTAGTGATTATGCCGTGGGAGCAGTCATGGGACAAAGAAAGAACAAGGTATTTCATCCTGTATACTATGCAAGTCGTACTTTGACTGGAGCTCAATTGAATTACACGGTGACTGAAAAGGAGCTTCTTGCCGTAGTATTTTCCTTTGAAAAATTTTGTTCTTATCTGGTGGGCACGAAAGTTATTGTCTTCACTGACCATTCGGCAATTAAGTATTTAATTGCAAAGAAGGATGCAAAGCCTCGGTTGATTCGGTGGGTGCTTCTACTTCAAGAGTTTGATATCGAGATACAAGATAGAAAAGGTGTGGAAAATCAAGTGGCTGACCATTTATCGAGAATGGAGTACATTGATGAATCTTCCTCGATGATTCCTATCAAAGAGACATTTCCAGATGAGCAAATGTTTAAGGTACAACTCTCTGATTTTACACCATGGTAAGCTGATTTTGTTAATTATCTAGCTACCGGAATGATGCCACCAAATCTATCTAGCCAACAAAGGAAGAAATTCTTACATGACATGAAATCTTATTTTTTGGATGAGCCTTATTTGTTCAAACAAGGTGCTGATCAGATGATAAGAAGATGTGTACCTGACTATGAGGTAGAATATATTCTTTTCCACTGCCATTCATCTCATTCTGGTGGACATTTTGGTGGAAAACGCACAGCTGCAAAGGTATTGCAATCTGGTTTCTTTTGGCCTTCTTTATTTAAGGATGCGCATGCCTATGTTGTCAGATGTGATCGTTGTCAAAGGGTTGAAAATATATCAAGAAGGAATAGATGCATTTGACAAATATTCTTGAGGTAGAGTTGTTTGATGTGTGGGGAATTGATTTCATGGGCCCGTTTCCTCCCTCTTTCAATAATGAATACATCTTAGTGGCTGTTGATTATGTCTCTAAATGGGTGGAAGCTGCTGCCTATCCCACTAATGATGCCAAGGTTGTCGTCAAGTTCTTGGACAAACATATCTTCACTCGCTTTGGAACTCCACGAGCAATCATCAGTGATGAAGGTACACACTTTGTGAATAAATTGTTGTCCAATATATTGGCTAAGTATAATTTTGAGACACAATGTGGCCACGGCCTATCATCCTCAAACTAATGGGAAGCTGAGTTGTCCAATAGAGAAATCAAGGGTATTCTTCAAAAGGTTGTAGATCCTAACCGTAAGGACTGGTCTACAAGATTGGATGAGGCTCTTTTGGCTTATCGTACTGCATACAAAACTCCTTTGGGTATGTCTCCGTACCGCTTAGTTTTTGGGAAAGCGTGTCATTTACCAGTTGAGCTTGAACACAAAGCTTATTGGGCTCTGAAAAATTTAAATTTTGACATGCAACTGGCCGGTGAAAAGAGAATGTTACAACTTGATGAGTTAGATGAACTCCGGTACTTTTCCTACGAGAATGCTAAGCTCTACAAGGAGAAGACAAAGAAATGGCATGATAAAAACATTCAATCTCGAGTGTTTGAGGTGGGGTAACAAGTCTTATTATTTAACTCAAGGCTCAAATTATTTCCCGGTAAGTTGAAAACAGTCGCTGATTTTGTGTTTTCGAGGGGAGCTAATCAGTAGGTCTTGAACGGGAGGCAGCACTATCTGCTGTCCGTGCAATTCATACTATTAGAATAATGTATTTTTTTACTGCGCTTGTGCTGGGCGTGCTCATTAGCGCCGCCCGTGCGGAACCTACTACCATACACATGCTTGAGCTCCTGATGCAAGGCCTTCAAGCACATTCAGCCCATCCAATTTCTAATATACAAGCCAGCCCATTCGCTCGCTCCAACTGTAACAGCTTTGTCTACAATCTCCAAACTATATTATGGGCCCAACACTAAGTCAGCCCATCCATTATCGGCCCAATTTGAATGACCAGGCCTGAATCTGCAATTCACATGGATGCTACGTAGTGATGGAATTAAAAAGGAAAGTGAAGGAGCAGAGGGTCGAACACTCAACCTCCAGCAGAAGTGCTCCCAAGCTTTTATGTTGCACTCCCAGCCAGTGGACCATCGTCCCAGCTATGCATTTGATTATTCTGACTTCAACAAATTCTGAGGGGAGTTTTCTTCTTCATTTTTTATATAGAATATTTTTAATATTAAATAATATTATATTATATATATGTATATTATATCACATTCATTGAGGACAATGAACCACTTAAGTGTGGGGAGGGGTTTTCAACATATTAAAAAAAACAAGGCCTTTATTAGAATAATATATTTTTTTATTAGAATAATTTAATAAAAATTATTTTGTCTTGTCTCATATTAGTTGCATTAATTGTAGAGCATATAGATGCATATTTTTTTTAAGATCATTTTTGTATTTTTCTTTTTTTATTTAGGTGCATGTTCATAATTCCATGAAAGTTTGTTAGATAATGTTCACATCCTATGATGATTTATTGTGCATAATGTCTTGGCAAGTAATCTTGATTATATGTGATGTTGTGCATGCTTAGAAGTTGTTTGTGCGGAAATATTACACTATATAATAATGCTCTAGAGACAAGATTATAGACCAGCTTATTTCTTTAGTTTTAGCTATGAGCTGGGCGTAGAATTTTGACTATTCCCTTTTGAGCTTAGAGTCTATAATTCTTAAGTAAGGGGGAACTTTGGGCTACACATGCCTTTCTAGAAAAAAAATGAAAAAAAATAGAAAGAAAAAAATTGAAAAAAAGATTGTAATAGCAATAAAGTTCATGAAAACAATGGTGGTATAATTGACTAGGTTGGGCTCATTAATACTCGAGTAATTAAGTCTGAGGGGACTTTGTGCCTAGTAACCTAAAGCTTTTATGGTTTTGGATTGCTGACCCAACACTTGTTAAATGAGTATTAGTGCATAAATTTTTAGGGATCTCAACCATTGCACGGTCAAATAAGCCACCTAAATCGTATGTGTGAACAATTTGGTTGGTGAAGTCTTATGGTGGTCGTAACTCACTTACCCTGAGAAGCGTCCCGACCTTAGACCGAGCACATACACACCAAATAATAGATAGTGAAAAAAATTATAGGAGAGGCATGGAAGTTCCTTTGTGACCCTGAGCTATAGTTGACTCTAATGTAACGGAGTGTTTAAGCATTATTCTGATTAACGACTCATGACTAAGATTCTGTTGAAGTTTGTTGGTCTCTATTTTGTTTAATTAGAGAGCATGTTGAACACACACGATGCACTCCGCACTTGCAATGAAAGAGTAGCATGACTAATATGTGAGATAGGTGAATACCTTGACTGTTGCATTTTCTGAGGATTATATGTTAACAAGGTTGATACTTGCATGATTGGAGTTGTGATATATTCATTTAGTTTGCATTCATGTATGTTACATATGTGAGACTTGGCACACAAAAAAATGGATTTTGTGGGTATATTCACTATAAACCCTCACGAGACCTTACTCGTCCACTAGAGCTGTCTAGGGGTTTAAAGGGCTTGTTGCATATGCCAAATGCAACCGTGATCACCTACGGAAGTGGTACTAGTTAGTTTAGACATAGTTTTTTGTTTTTTTTTTCTTTGCCCGAGGACGTGCAAAATGCTAAGTGTGAGGATGTGATAAGCGTGCATTTAATCCTAATATTGTCCCTGTATATTAGTTATTTTGTATTTAATTGGATTTTTATTTAATAAATATTAATGTTTTATTGTAGGATGCAAGGAATTCTAATCAAATATGGATTGGAGTTTATATAGCAAGAATTGGATATTTAATTCGAATAAAATTCGGATTTTAAGGCTAGCTGCACAGCATTCACTGTTTGGGCCATATCTGGAGTTCTAGAAGTCCAAATCAGGTGATTCAAGAGCCCACGCGAAGCTTAGAACAAGGCCTTTATTTCAGAAGTGGTCTTGCAATTTTGTCACAGCCGTATCAGCCCAGAATCAGATTCAAAAAGTCAACTGCGAATTTCCTCTTTTGGAATTCTATTCTGATTCGGAAGTCTCCTTGTATTTTCATTAATTCATTAAAAATACTTTTAATATAGAGATTAGGGTTTAGGATTCAGACCTAATTAGAGAGAGAGACACGGTACGAGATAGAGAAAGGAGGCACAAGCATAGAGAGAAAGAAGAAGCGAGACGGAAGAGATTTCAGCCATTGAAGACATTCAATGGATTTGTTTCTTCATCTCTTTGTTTAGAATTATCTCCTTTACTCTTATTATCATGAACATGTTCTCTTTATCTTTGGTTGATTTTGAGATTTTGAGTATGAACCAACTGTATAAAGTTAGGATTTCTATGGAACCCTAGCATGAGGATTTTGGTGTTTTGTTAAGAATATCGTATGCAATTTCATGGTTTACTCATTCGAGTGTTTTTCATGTTAATATTTGCTATTGTCTGATCAACTCTAGTGGATTATCGAGTTAATCATAATACTGAGAGGGTTATGATTAATTGACACAAGACTTGAATGGTGCATGCTTATATCTTTTGATTATAATTTAGTTACGGTATAGACATATATTTTAACCATGCATAGATTTGTGAATTGATACTAAATTGGATTCCGAATATTAAATTGGCATAGACATATGTTGGTTTAATTGTAGGAATTATATCATAGTAATTTCGAGAGAAGCCTATGACCATTGAATTCTAGCTAGTAAATTGTGATTTGCTGCAATATTTCGCGACTCTTTTATCGATATTCTTGTGTTAGGCGGAAGTAATTATCCTGACTTATCTTCTCATATTTGAAACTCGTTAAGCTCTTTAGTATAATTTTAGTTTGTTAATTTAGTTTTAATATAAAAAACCATCAACAATTTATTGTGTTCAATAACTAGACTGTTAGATATTATTTTTGATTGATACGTTTAAATAGTCCTTGAGGAACGATATCTAGTATTTATTACTATATTACTTGTTTGTGATTGTGTACACTTGCACATCAGTATTTTACGCAACAGTATTAAGTGAGACCGATGTGACTCCTCCACTGCCAAAAAATCAAACCATTGACGAATATTGAATTGAAGTATTCTATTCAAAGAATATTGGAAGGTATACATGCCACCCATCGTGGCGTACCAAGTTCCATAGGTTTCGGATAATTTAAGATTTGATAATGATATACACTTAGCTATGAAAAATAATATAGACCACCACAACGTGGCTTATTGTTTAGTAATAGGACCGAAGTAATGTTTAAACAAATTTAGGTGGTATACATGTCACCCATCGTGACGTACCAGAAACTTATGGTGTTTAAATGTTAGTGCATTTAATTTTAATAATTGTTAGAGAAACCAGTAGGTCTTAATTTTTAATGCACCCTTTTTTATGTGTAATGTGATTTTTTCATGCATGATTCGCAGGCTAAAATGGGCTTTAATCCACTGTTCACCATACTTAAAGATAACAAACTTACCGGACCTAACTTTATTGAATGGAAACGTAATTTGGACATTGTGTTGACTACTGAGGAGTACAAGTTTTTCACTTATGAACCGAAGCCTGAGCAGCTTGCTGCTGATGCTCCTGATGAGGATAAGGAGTATTATAAGCGGTGGACAAAGGCTGATGAGATGTCGCGATATTACATTCTGGCAGCAATGTCGGGTGTTTTGCAGCATCAGCATCAGGCTATGGCCACTGCTTCAGATATGCTATTTAACCTCAAGGAACTTTTTGGAGATCAGAATAGGGCTTCTAGGCAAGTAGCCATGAAGGCTTTAATGAACACTCAGATAGCTGAAGGTACACCTGTAAGGGATCATGTTCTCAAGATGATGTCACATCTGAATGAGATAGAGATCCTTGGTGCTGAGCTTGACGGGGAATCCCAGATTAACATTATCCTTATGAGCTTGCCCAAGAGTTTTGAGCAGTTCCGCTTGAATTACAACATGAACAAGAGGCAGTATAGTCTTGCGGAACTGCTCACAGAACTTCAGGCAGCTGAAGGATTATTTCGGCAGAGTGTTCAGGTGAATGTGGCTGAGAAAGGTTCTTCCTCTAAGCCGAAAGGCAATAAGAAGAAGAAAAAGGCTCACACACAGACACAGAAAGCTGTGAAGGCATTGGGAGTTCTAGGTGGTGTGAAAAAGCCTAAGGGAAAGTGCTGCCGGTGCAAGCAGTTGGGTCACTGGAAACATGTTAGGTCCTTATTCAAGGATAATTAAGCTAGAAGGGGGGGTTGAATAGCTTAATCACCAATTTAAAAACTTTATGGCGTTTTAAAAAGTTTATCCCCTTTTTAAAAGCTTGTATCAAGAATAATGGCAGTTGTAAATGCGGAAGCAAAGAGCAAAGAAAGAAAAATACCACACGAGGGATTTTATCCTGGTTCGCCGTGGCTAACTCAACAGATGGAGTCCACTCACCCCTAGTCCAGTCCCCGAGCTCCTCCCTGGACTCGAGATTTTCTCTACTATAAAGATACTCCTTTAAAGTAGGCGGAGAAGCCTTTACAAATATATATCTTGGAGCGTAACTCCCCATTACCTCTTCACTATAAATGTAAAACACCTACAAAGCTTGTCTCAGAACGTAACTCCCCGTTACTTCCTCAAAGTCGATGTGGAACCTTGTGTAGTCTTTGTACTTCTAACTCTTTTGCCGGTCTCGGTTCTTAGATATTAGATCTCGGGTCTTTCCTCTTCTTCACGGTGCAATGACTATTAACTCCCCGTCAATACGTCAAGGACTTGGGTCTTGGAACGAAGATCACCTCACTTCACTTCACCTCCCCGCAAAAGTTAGAATACAATATCTACGAAAATATATCCTTGTTTTAATAAGATTTTAGTCCGCTAAGTCAGTCCAATAATCATGGTCAGGTATAAGGTTCATCGATTATAACAACACTAACGGTGATTAGTCCAACAATTTATATCGCGCGGAAAATATAACTAGTTGATTTTAAATCAGATTGATTTTAATAACCTGAGCAAACCACGGACAGGCAAGCTACGAGAGTTATGATTAATTAGTGTCGAGTGATTTATAGATATAAGACGCAGTCGATAATCACACTCACACACAAGGGATCGGGAACCACGTAACTTATCTTAATGATATCCCGACCAAGCACAGGGCTGAAAAATGGGTTCCTCACTAAAACAAGAAGGGTATGTTGGGCGTAGAGATATATCAGTTAAGCACAGATAAAACGCACAACAATAACTAACTTATTACCTTAGGCCTTATATCCGGCTTTCCGTGCCAAGGCAAAGATCCCTCCAAATTTGGTGAGGAAATCTCAAAGGATACGGGTTAGGTTCCGGGACAAAACACATGCGCAAATATATAACGAGTGGCTAACTCGTGCGTTTTGTAAACAAAGAGAACTTTAAAGATGAAGAGAATATTTTTTGTTCAAAAGCCCTTTGTCAAAAAATGGTCGGTTAAGACACGAGTAAAACGAAGCTAAAATAACCACTTACAAAAAGTTCGCCGGAAAAATTCGTCGGAGGTTCGACCGGATTTTGGCTTTGCACATGAATTTTGAGCAGCCCTTCGGGAGGACAAAAAGAGTGGTATGAAAATGAGCTAAGCAAGATGTGGCTAGGTTGGGTGGTACGAAGCCTCGGGGTTTAAAACTTTGTGTATATAACGAAATATATGAAGAATCGAAGGTTTTAAAGATGAAGTAAATATGGTGAGTACTTGAATAAACTTTGGGAGAGTGTTCTTACTTCAAAATCTCAGCATATATTTGGCTCTTATCTTGAAAAAAATGGATGGGGGGAGGCTTGTATTCATAGGCAAATTGTGGGGGATGATGTCATTGTAGGAACAATCGGATCTTGGCCTGCGTTTTATGATACTAGTTAAAAGTTCGAACAGAAAATTAACCTTAATCGCTACGGCGCAAGCGATTCAAATCCACGTCTTCTACTGTATTCCCTGATTCTCCTTGGACGAAGTGTGGCCTTCGATCTCCCAAGGCGTGCCTCTCCTTAAAGCTCCGAAAAACCCAAAACCCTAGCTGTCTCCTTGAGAAAAACGTCTGCCGCTCTCAAACTCTAGGATGAATTCGTTTTTGTGTGTTTTTCAGCTTTAAGAGAACGAGAATATATATAGGCTATAGTAGGGATCATGGACCATTAGGTCAGGCCTTCCAATGACATTCCGGGCCAGGCCCAATGTCATTACATATTAATTTAATCCACTAAAGAATTAATATTTGCACTACCTTTCTAAATTCCGTAAATTAATTATTTAATTCGGCTCCCATATTAATTGCTTATAAATTCCCCATGTTTAAGATATCGCATGTCCATTAATTAAATAAATTTCTGACAATTAATTTAATCAATATCTTTTATCCTTGATCATCCACTCAACCTTATAATTATGCAAGAACAAATCTGCTTGCAGGACTAAAGCATAATTATCTTTATGAGCTTTCAAGAGGACATCATCACCCGAATATATTTTTCGGACATGGTTTCCTTATATAGTCAATATCCCACTCTGTATATAATGTCATTGCCCAATACATAAATTCGTAATTAAAAATAAATTACTTAACTTATGAGTCAAGGCATGTGCATTAAATACAAGTGTCAATCACTCTATCAGGATTAAGAACTTAAGCATTAATAACATCATAGAATCTTTGTCCTTTAGTGTCAGAATAAAAGAAACAATTATTCTACTATTTTGATCCCGTTCAATATACACAAAGTATATAAGTATTATTCAATAGTCAATATAAACTATTTCCAAATAATACTTCAGTCGTTCCAATGGTTTGTCTAACACCATTTAGACTGTGAACCTTTATTATATTATATAAGGAATCTGACAATCTAATCTTCTGCTATCCCATTTGATACTAGATTGTCTACAATATATAATACACAGGCAATGTGAAAACATGCATTCAAGATTCTCAAATAATTGTTATATACTTCAAACGAATATTTCAGTATAACCCTAACAATCTCCCACTTATACTCAAGATATTCTTTGAGTATATCAGTGTTTATTACAAGCAATCCACTACCAACTATATATAACTATGTGACAAAGTATCTGAATCCTATCGCTTCCACGTGCTCCTGAAAAGCCTTAGCTTGTAAGCTCTTCGTGAAAGGATCTGCCCGGTTATCCTTCGATGTTATATCGGCCACAATAATATCTCCTCGTTTAACGAACTGTCGTATGAGGTGATACTTACGCTCTATGTGTTTCGCTACCTTATGGGCCCGTGGTTCCTTGGTATTTGCCACAACACCAGTATTATCACAATAAATCGTGATTTGTTGTGGCAGATTAAGAATCACGTCCAAATCCAGCAGGAAGTTTCGGAACCATATAGCCTCTTTGGCTGCCTCAGAGGCTGCCACATATTCGGCTTCCATGGTCGAGTCTGTGATGCATTTCTGCTTCACACTCCTCCATATTACGGCTCCACCTCCCAAAGTAAAAACACATCCCGAGGTGGACTTTCTCTTATCCTTATCTATCTGGAAATCCTAATCGGTATATCCCAGAGGCAATAAATCAGAGGACTTGTAAACTAACATATACTCCTTAGTCCTTCGCAGGTACTTGAGTATTGCTTTTACAGCACTCCAATGTTCCTGTCTTGGGTTTGACTGGCATCTGCTAACCATGCCCACGACAAAGCAGATATCAGGCCTCGTATATAACATTGCATACATTAGGCTTCCACATGCCGAAGCATAAGGAACTGCCTTCATGCTCTCTATCTCCTTAGGTGTCGAAGGACACTGACTCTTTGATAGAGTAACTCCATGTCTGAAGGGTAAATTACCCTTCTTGGAGTCCTGCATGTTAAAACGAGCTAATACGTCATCTATGTAGGGCTCCTGAGATAAAGCCAACATCCTTTTCTTGCGATCCCTTATAAGTTTGATCTCAAGGATGTATGCTGCTTCACCTAAGTCCTTCATTTCAAATTGTTTGAACAACCATGCCTTTATTGAAGACAACATCTTAACATTGTTTCCAATGAGTAAAATGTCATCAACATAAAGCACTAGAAAAACCACTGCATTTCCCTTACATCTCTTATACACGCATGTTTCGCTTGGACTTTGATTAAATCCATACGACTGGACTGCCTGATCAAAGTGAATGTTCCAATACCTAGAAGCTTGTTTAAGTCCATAAATAGACCTCTTCAGCTTACATACAAGATGCTCTTGGCCTTCTTTCATGAATCCTTCTGGTTGCTGCATATAGATGGTTTCCTCAAGATTTCCATTGAGGAAAGCTGTCTTGACATCTATTTTCCAAATCTCATAATCGAGATGAGCTGCTATAGATAAAAGAATACGGATTGACTTAAGCATGACTACCGGCGAAAAGGTTTCCTCATAATCGATACCTTCTTTCTAAGTATACCCTTTCGCAACAAGTCTTGCTTTCCAGGCTTTCACCTTTTTGTCTCTTTTTCTTGTAGACCCACTTACATCCAATAGGTTTTATACCTTTGGGTGGTTCCACGAGCTCCCAGACCTGATTAGAATACATTGATTCCATCTCAGAATCCATTGCCTTTTGCCAAAGACTTGCATCTTTGTCTTGTATTGCCTCTTCGTATGTTCGGGGATCATCATCATGTTCACCAGAGACCAAGTCCGAAGACTCTCCCAAAAACATGAATCTGTCAGGCTGTCGAACAAACCTCCCACTACGACGAGGAACTGGTGCGGTCTTAGTGACAGGTTGTACAGTCTGTTGTGGTTGTTCTACTTGTACTACTGGTTCATTATTCGTCCCTCCCACTAGTTCTTCTTAAACGATATTACTCATGAGTTTGTGATTCATTATATAGTCTTCCTCTAAGAATCTTGCATTTGTGCTAATAGTGACATCCCGATTCTTAGGACTATAAAATAAATAACCTTTCGTTCCAATGGGGAAGCCTACAAATAGCTTTACTTCTCTACGAGATTCTAGCTTAGTCGCGTTCTTGTTCAGCACATGTGCTGGACACCCCCATATCCGAATGTGTCTTAGACTCGGTTTGTCCCCGGTCCACAAGTCTAAGGGGGTTTTAGGAACGACTTAGAAGGTACTAAGTTCAAAAGATAAGCTGTTGTCTCTAAGGCATGTCCCCAAAACGACTTGGGTAAATCCGAATAACTCATCATCGATCTAACACTCTCTAAAAGAGTCTGGTTCCTTCTCTCTGCTACACCGTTCTGCTGGGGTGTGCCGGGTGCAGTCAACTGGGATTCTATCCCATTCTCTGATAAATATTCCCTGAATTCCCCAAGCAAGTATTCGCCACCACGATCTGATCGTAGTGACTTGATACTTTTATTATGTCGCTTCTCCGTTTTAGCTTTGTACTCTTTGAATTTATCAAAGCACTCAGACTTACGGCGCAACAAATAAATGTACCCATATCTAGAATAATCGTCAATAAAAGTGACGAAATACTCATAACCACCTCTTGCTTGGATATTCATAGGTACACATAAATCAGAGCGAACCGATTCTAACACTTCTTTGGCTCTATTTCCCTTTGCCTTGGAAGGCCTATTGGTCATTTTACCTTCCAAGCAGGATTCACAAACTGGAAATGGCTCCACTGCCAATGATCAGCCTAAAGGCCCGTCTACTACCAGTCTTTGAATCCGCCTCAAGTTAATATGACCTAATCTCAAGTGCCAAAGATATGTTTGGTTCAAACTAGAAGGTTCCTTTCTTTTAGTAGAGGTAGAAGATGTGTTGTTCAATACCGTATGTTGTAGTTGCAGTGCGGTTGATTAGGATTAATTATATACAAATTGTCTTGCAATGTAGCAGAACATATAATCCATTTATTCATCATAATAGAAACATTACGATCCAAACAAACTTTATAACCATCCAAAGCAAGTTTAGAAATCGAAATCAAATTCCTTCTAAAAGAAAGTACATAAAGACAATTGTTCAAAACCAAAATCCTATCAGAACCAAAAGATAAATGAATAACTCCTACTGCAACTACTGCTACTTTCGTAGCATCTCCCATGAACACGTATATCTCACCATCTCTAAGCATTCTGGAATGCTGGAACCCCTGCATAGAGTTAAAAACATGATCAGTGGCTCTTGTATCTACACACCAAGTGCTCGTAGATATAGCCGCTATAAATAGAGAAAAATACATACCAGTATTGTTTGTCTTCTTAGGAAGAGGACAATCCTGTTTCTAGTGACCCGACTGCTTGCACCGGTAGCACTTTCCCTTAGGCTTTTTCACACCATCTTGAACTCCCACTGCCTTCACAGCTTTCTGTGTCTGAGCCTTTTTCTTCTTCTTATTGCCTTTCGGCTTAGAGGAAAAACCTTTCTTAGCCACATTCACTTGAAAACTCTGCCGAAATAATCCTTCAGCTGCCTGAAGTTCTGTCAGCAGTTCCGCAAGACTATACTGCCTCTTGTTCATGTTGTAATTCAAGCGGAACTGCTCAAAACTCTTGGGCAAGCTCATAAGGATAATGTCAATCTGGGTTTCCCCGTCAAGCTCAGCACCAAGGATCTCTATCTCATTCAGATGTGACATCAACTCGAGAACATGATCCCTTACAGGTGTACCTTCAGCAATCTGAGTGTTCATTAAAGCCTTCATGGCTACTTGCCTAGCAGCCCTATTCTGATCTCCAAAAAGTTCTTTGAGATTAAAAAGCATATCCGAAGCAGTGGCCATAGCCTGATGCTGATGCTGCAAAACACCCGACATTGATGTCAGAATGTAACATCGCGACATCTCATCAGCCTTTGTCCACCACTTATAATACTCCTTATCCTCATCAGGAGCATCAGCAGCAGGCTGCTCAGGCTTGGGTTCATAAGTGCAAAACTTGTACTCCTCAGCAGTCAACACAATGTCCAAATTACGTTTCCATTCAATATAGTTAGGTCCGGTAAGTTTGTTATCCTTAAGTATGATGAACAGTGGATTAAAGCCAATTTTATCCTGAGAATCATGCATGAAAAAATCACATTACACATAAAGAAGGGTGCATTAAAAATTAAGACCTATTGGTTCCTCTAACAATTATTAAAATTAAATGCACTAACGTTTAAACACCATAAGTTTCTGGTACGTCACGATGGGTGACATGTATACCACCTAAATTTGTTTAAATGTTACTTCGGTCCTATTACTAAACAACAAGCCACGATGGGGTGGTCTATATTATTTTTCATAACTAAGTGTATACCATCATCAAATATTAAATTACCCGAAACCTACGGAACTTGGTACGCCACGATGGGTGGCATGTATACCTTCCAATATTCTTTAAATAGAATACTTCAATTCAATATTCGTCAATGGTTTGATTTTTATGCAGTGGATGTGTCACATCGGTCACACTTAATACCCATAAGCCTTAGAAATCGCCCCAAATCAGAGATAAAGAAAATTCGTATTTATTCGTATTAATTTAAGAAATTTATTCCAGTAATATCTATAACATTCTAGACACCATAAATTACATGCCATGATGGGTGACGTATATATAATTTATATTAGTCTTATGTTAAATTACATACAAACAATGATTGAGACCATGGGATTTAATATCATATTAATTCCCTCTCCCACTTAGAATTTACTTTGAGAATTTTAATCTAGATGCATCGCCCTATGTTATTTCTTCGAAGTCCACATGAATACTATCATGGTCATAGCAACACAAAGAACACATAACATGGCAGCATACTATCATGATTAAAGCATTAATGAAAAACATCCCTATGTACATGTCATTCTAGCATGCGAAGGGTTAGTATCGCATGACATAACAACACAGACAAGAAATACATAATAACAATAATAAAGAATTATGTAAATCATAATAAATCACATCCACTATTATGGCCCCGGAAGAAACAGCTTCGAATTCATCCTTCGAAAAATTCCGGAAAACTTCGAGAGCCCGTTTGGAGGCCTAAACGGCCTCAGAATGCCTCAGAAAATTCCAAAAAACAGCTTCGAAATCACCTCAACCAGTCTCACCCGGGTTGTAACTAGGTCCGTCTCGTTCTGCCGTTTCCGAAAAGTGCTGATTCACCCAAATCAGACATCGTATGCAAAAGTTATGGCCAAAACAATGCAGCACCCCTGAAAACAGATCGCAGCAGCGGAAGATCTCTGTTTCTTGCAGCCCCGTTGATCAAACAATTAAATACAAATTGTACAGACGAACCAGCCTACTCTATTACATCAGATCATAATCTAAAACAATTACAAATTGAATTACAAGATTAAACTATCACGATCAACCCTCGTGATTTACAACACAGCCACGATAAACCACGTGGAATCCAAACATAACAAAATAATTAAAACACGTCCATAATAGTGGATAACAACCTGTATCACAAAACCACTATATACATGCGTATATAATCATGACATGGACTACATATCATAAATCGCAGAACCGCAACCTCGCTCTGATACCATTATAGGAACAATCGGATCTTGGCATGCGTTTTATGATACTAATTAAAAGTTCGAACAGTATATTAACCTTAATCGCTACGGCGCAAGCGATTCAAATCCACGTCTTCTACTGTATTCCCTGATTCTCCTTGGACGAAGTGTGGCCTTCGATCTCCCAAGGTGTGCCTCTCCTTAAAGCTCCGAAAAACCCAAAACCCTAGCTGTCTCCTTGAGAAAAACGTCTGTCTCTCTCAAACTCTAGGATGAATTTAGGAGAACGAGAATATATATAGGCTACAGTAGGGATCATGGACCATTAGGTCAGGCCTTCCAATGACATTCCGGGCCAGGCCCAATGTCATTAAATATTAATTCAATCTACTAAAGAATTAATATTTGCACTACCTTTCCTAATTCCGTAAATTAATTATTTAATTCGGCTCCCATATTAATTGCTTACAAATTCCCCATGTTTAAGATATCGCATGTCCATTAATTAAATTAATTTCTGACAATTAATTTAATCAATATCTTTTATCCTTGATCATCCACTCAACCTTATAATTATGCAAGAACAAATCTGCCTGCAGGACTAAAGCATAATTATCTTTATGAGCTTTCAAGAGGACATCATCACCCGAATATATTTTTCGGACATGGTTTCCTTTTATAGTCAATATCCCACTCTGTATATAATGTCATTTCCCAATACATAAATTCGTAATTTAAAATAAATTACTTAACTTATTAGTCAAGGCATGTGCATTAAATACAAGTGTCAATCACTATATCAGGATTAAGAACTTAAACATTAATAACATAATAGAATCTTAGTTCTTTAATGTCAGAATAAAACAAATAATTATTCTACTATTTTGATCCCGTTCAATATACACAAAGTATATAACTATTATTCAATAGTCAAGAAAAACTATTTCCAAATAATAATTCAGTCGTTCCAATTGTTTGTCTAACACCATTTAGATTATGAACCTTTATTATATTATATAAGGAATCTGTCAATCTAATCTTCTGCTATCTCATTTGATACTAGATTTTCTACAATATATAATATATAGACAATGTGAAAACATGCATGCAAGATTCTCAAATAATTGTTATATATTTCAAACGAATATTTCAGTATAACCCTAACATTTATGCATGACATAATAATGATGAAGTCATTCATGACATCAAAAGCAAGCCTTGGCCACCAAGTTCTTCCATTATCCCATGTGCTCAATTAAGGAAGCCAACTAGCATCATCCATTTGAATTCTCAGCACTTAAAAAGCTCTAGAAGTTGCACGCAAATCGAGATAACGGTAATAAATCCGTTACACTTAAATAATGTGAATTTTTGGAACGTGCGAAATAAATTCCAGAAAAATTATGATAAATCTTAGAATATTGGAAAATTGCACTCTAGACATTATGGTGATTTTTGGTCAACCCAAGCTTGGTCAAACGTTCACGCGTAGTTCGGACAAACAGCTAGAAAATGCAGAAAAATGAAAGTTCTCGAAAAATTCCGAAACTTTTACCATGCATTAAGAATAATATATAACTGGATAATATCAAGTTTCAAGTCAATATGGCAAGTGGAAGTATTCTATTTAGATTTAAAACGATTAAATTAGCCTTTCGGGTTTTGAATAAAATACGACAATTCTTTTGAAATATCCGAAAAGGGATTTAGGCCAAATTTAAAACTTGAATAAATACTTAAAATATATTCCCATAAAGATAAAATACTTTGGTGGGTTGGGAACTATTTTAAAGTATTTAACCCGATTTTCTAAGATTTAAACATGTTTAAGAAAAACCGAAATAATTAGTCTTTTAAATATCCGAGAAGAACTTTTGACGAAAGTTTTGATACCAAAATACTTAGAAATATTGTGTTAACGATAAATCATGATTTTGATACATTGAAAAACCTTTCTAAGTATTGAAGAAGATATTTTTCTCCGAAAAATAAAGAATTTGAGAGACCAGGAGAAAATATTCCAAAGGTATATTTAAAAAATGATATTTATATTTTTTAAGACCAATATTAATATGGAGAAAATAAATCCTTTATTTAGAAAAATTAAATCATTGAAGATCAAAGGATTTATGATTTAAAAGATTTAAAATAAGTTATTTCGAGAGATAATAAAACGTTTAAATATGGAATAAATTACTTTAAATTGAAATTTTTCTTTTTAATGTCACATGAGTGGTCTAAAGAATATCACGTAAGGATAATCCTTTTTCGAGCTTCATGTATTTTAATGTTGCAATATGAAGATGAAGGACATCATATTTTACGATTCCTCAACACGTATATTGCGTAACAGAAATATTCATTAAAAATAAATGTATTTTTAGTACGAAGGAATAAACGGGTATTTTAAAAAGACTTGCCAAAAACAACTCTTAAATTTTGATTAATCAATTAAATCAATGACCTTTTGGGAGGATTACTAAGTGAATTTAAATTTAACGTTTATCACAAATACCAAAACAAATATAAATAAATTTATATCGAAGATATCCTTTCAATCTTCCCCTTTTTGGTACTTGTCAAATAAACATAAAATTTAAATTTTAAAAGTGTGTGCTTCCCCTACGTGTATGCATGAATAAAACATTTAAGGGGCCGTTTGGTTCGAGTTAAGGAAACGAAATGGAATTCAGAAAGGGAAACGAAGAGAAAGGAAAGGAATGATGCTGAATTGTATTACCTGTTTGGTTTTGATCCGGAAACGGAATGAAAATTTATATGATTATTCCTATATTTAATTTTTAAATATTAAATAATATCAAAAGAGCCAAATATATTCACGTTTATAATTTGATATATTTTATTATTTAAAAATTTTATTAATTTAAAAATATCTTGACTTATAAATTATATTAAAATTATTTTTAATATGTAAAAAATAGATTAAAATTTATTTTTGATCTTCAAAAATATTTTACATATTATTTTTTAATGTTAATGATTTTTGAAATAAATTATAAGTGAATATAAAATAAGAATCAGGAAAGGGAAAAGAAATACCTGGTGGGGGTGGGGAATGGATCAGGAGGGATCTGGGGTAAACCTAAAACCAAAACAAGGCAAAGAGAATGACAGATTTCATAAAACAAACAACAACAAATGGAATGAAACGGGTTGTTTCCCTTTCCCTTTGTCAGTTACCCCTAACCAAACGGCCCCTAAATATATTGCACGACTAGGAGCAAGTAATCCTTCAAAGCATTTGGGACAATTCCTGCAAAAACATTGATTAGTGAAAGGCATATGTTTAGCCTATTTGTAATCAAAGAGGTACCAACTCAACTCTGATAAGAAAGCAAGGTAAATAGAAAGTACTGTTGAAGGAATCCGTACGAAGAACGTCAAGTGATTTATTGAAATTATATGTCTGAAGAATTTCAGGATGCTGCTGCACACCACTGGAAGAAGTTCATTAATATGTTCAAGCCTCAGTGTACAAATAATCTTTTGTAGCACGTCCAGAAATCCAGAAGGTATAAAGTTTTAATACTTTATTTATTCAGAAGATTCCATACTATTGTTACTAATGAAGAAGAACTACGAAGACAAAGACTCGACGAACAAGCCACGTCTCAAATATTTATTAGATAAAAAATATTTAATTCAGCTAGATACAGATGAACCAGACAGTACATTTGTGTGTCAGCTACTCAGATTAAGTGTTCTGCATCAACTATAAGTGGTCGTTCAATCAAGACGAAGATCTACAACGTTTAAGCATGTCTGGAGTCCCTGCTGCTTATGGAAAAGAATTATATAAATATTTCTTTAATTAATTCACTTATCAAAATAATTAAATTGGTTGCATAATTTATTTATTAAATTGATTCACCTTCGAAGTAATTTAATTTATGAATTTATATGATTAATATAATTAATTGAGTGATTATTGAATATTTATTTAATTAAAAACACATGTTTTATGCATTATAGCAGTCGGTGTGACATTGTTTTATAATGTCATACCGTGTCTCCCATTATGACTTTCCTCCCATGACTTAAGAATGTCATTCTGATGAGCTTATCATGGTTTATTCAGTCGGTATGACTTTCTTCAGAAAGTCATACCGTGTCAGTCAGTATGGCATTGTTGTTATGTGTGTATGACTTGTGTTGTATGACTTTAAAAGTCATACCCTTTGATGCTATATGACTTATTAAGTCATACCACTTGATTCCTTATGACTTTGGCTAGTTAAGTCATGCCAAATGACCTTTGAAGGCCAAGGAATTAATGTCATACCGTTTATGGCAGAATGACATTCTCAAATAATGTCATTCCTTCCTTCCTTTTGGCATGGCTTTGCTTTGTAATGTCATTCCTAAGCTAGAAAGTCATTCCTTTCAATGTCATACCTAGTTCCAAGTGATTTGCCTATATATATGGCTTCACTTCTTCATTTCTAAGTTGTTCAAGTATTGTAAAAGCTTTCAAGTTGTTTGTAACTTGCTATTGTTATATTCACATTTTTATGTGCTTTGATCACTCGGTTGTTTTAATCACTAAGTTAGAATACATCCTGTCGAATTTATTCTACGAACTTTAGTGGACATTAAAACGAACCATATTAATTATATAACGACTTAAAACATTGTTATATTAATTAATTAAAATCTGATTAACAAGTTATATTCAAATCAGATTATTCCTCCGCGATTTTTAGTGACGATTGTATTCAACCCCCCCCCCCCCTCTACAATCGTTTCAGGACCTAACAATTGGCATCAGAGCGGTTGATACCATTATTCCGTATAAGATCATATACACACTCTGTAATGTCCAAATATTTTTTATTCGGATTAATTTTATTCCAAAAATTAATTTTGATTTAAAATATTTTTCTTTCAAAAATCCAAATCTCATCCAAACACTATTCACTCTAAATCCTTAAAAATGAGTACACAAAAGATTAGTAGCATTAAAATCCCACCGTTCAGCAAAGAACACTTTGGCCTATGGAAGAGGCACATGTTACTATTCCTCCGCACTGCGAACAGAAAATACATCGAGATTCTGAACAAAGGTGTTTCTACTCCGATGAATGTCATATTAGCACACGAAGAAGATGGTGTGTTAATACCTCATCAGACATTTTCAAAAGAACCTTCTGAGTATACAGATGAAGAGAATGAACAGATGAACTTAGATGATACTCTTCAACTGATCTTAGTAGAATCCCTAGATCCTGTCATGTACAATGCTGTTGTTAATTGTACGAACGTGAAGCAAATCTGGGATACGTTAGAGATTATCAACGAAGGCTCAGAAGAAGTAAGAGAGAACAAGAAAGAGATACTGATGGCTCAGTATGAACAGTTTGGTTCCGATCCCGGAGAAAGGATTTCAGAGGTGTTTATCAGACTTAATAATTTGATAAATAATTTAAATCTGAATGGGAAATACTACTACAAGAAAGAGGTCAACATGAAGTTTCTCTTAACCCTTCCTAAACATCTGGAACACAGAATCACTGCTATCAGGGAAAGTAGAGATCTGAATGAGATTTCTCTGGAGAAACTCTACGGAGTTTTGAAAACTTATGAACTCGAGCAAATTCAAAGTAAGTAGAGATATGGCTGGGGTAAACACTGAACCATTCAAGAGCTCTAGTTATTGAATCACCTACACCGGAAGAAAAGAAGGATGTTGTTGTTCCTTCTAAGGCCATTCAGGAATTTGTTGTACCTGAGATGGGTGAGACTGCTTCTTCCAGTGGTGATGAAGAGTTCTATACAATGGAAGAGCTAGAATAGTTAGAAGATCAATCTCTATCACTGTTTGCCACGAAATTTGGAAACATGAGATTCAAGAAGAACCCCTCCTACAAGTACAAACCCACTACCAACAGGTTTCAAAAAAGAGGTTACTCATCTTCTACAATCAAAGGAGGATACAAGACTGGGATGGTGGATAGAAGCAAGTTCAAATGCTTTAACTGTGGTGAACTGGGACACTTTGCAACTAAGTGCAAGCAGCCCAAGGTTCAAGGAAAGAGAAAGGATTCATATGACGAGCTAAAGCAGAAGTATGATGCCTTAGTGAGAAAGCATCAGGGTACTTCTAGAGGTCAAAGCTTCAAGAGCAAGTCTTATCTGGCAGAAGGGAAAAGCTAGGATGATACAGATAGTGAAGAAGAAGAGCACATTGGGAATGTTGCTCTAATGGCTAATGCTGGATCATCTTCACCTCCTCCTGCTGGAAGCTTTCAGGTAGATCCGACATGCCCTAAACTTTTTATGCAATTAGGACTAGAAAGAGATGATGCTATTAAAAAGTTGAAAGCTGTCAATCTTAAAATTGATACTTTAGTTTTAGATATTCATGCTTATAAGATGAATGAGATGAAAGTATTAAAACCTAAAATTGAACAACTGACTATGGATTTAGGATTACAATGTGCTAAAGTCAGAGTTCTAGAGAAAGGTGAGATTGCTTTAAGACTTCAGCTAGACGAAGAGAAAGTGAAATGTAAAGCCTTTAAGGATGCCTCCACTATAGTCAAAGAGCTTAATGATAAACAAGAGATCAAGAGAACTGTTGGAATAGGTTTTGACTATAACAAATCTGTAGGTAAGGCTAGTAACATTACTCCCTTTAAGAAGAGTGATGAGGAGAGAGGAATTCCTTTTGTTTTGAAGGATTCCCCTCAACCATTGTTCAAATCCTCAAAAGCTGAACCTCTTTTAGAAACTCATGTTGTCATTAAATATGAACTCAAACAGGAAGACCTTAAAATGAAAAAGAGTAATGAAAAGAGAGATGAGATCCTGACATCACTGAAACCAATCAAAGTGAAAGGCAATGTTAGGTTGTCTAAAGCTGGTTTAGGTGTCGAACTCTGAGAGAACTAAATTCAACAAGCCCAATAATTTTGCGAATAGTAAGAACAAGAAATATAGATGTCATTCTACTGAGAACTTTAAATCTGTTAACAAGGTTAGAGTAGAATCTATTGATGTTCCTAATCCTGTGACTGATATTCCTGTTGTTCCTGCTTTTGATGCATGTCATAAATCTTGTAGTGTTGATAATTGTATGACTTGTGCTTTCAATATGATGTCTGCTTATTTTAGAAATTTGCATGCTAAAAATGAAAACACATGAAAACAACTTGTAGCTTCATTTTCAGTTGTTTGAAGTTGGAAACAACTTTTAGTTTCATCTTTTCTCGTTTGAGCCCGGAAACAACTTGTAGCTTCATTATTGACTCGATTGAAGTTGGAAACAACTTGTAGCTTTATTTCAGACTTGTTTGATGTTGAAAACAACTTGTAGCTTCATTTTCGGTTGTTTGAAGTTCGAAACAACTTTTAGTTTCATCTTTACTTGTTTGAGCCCAGAAACAACTTGTAGCTTCATTATTGACTCGATTGAAGTTGGAAACAACTTGTAACTTCATTTCAGACAGGTTTGAAGTTGAAAACAACTTGTAGCTTCATTCTCGATTGTTTGAAGTTGGAAACGACTTTTAGTTTCATCTTTACTCGTTTGAGCCCGGAAACAATTTGTAGCTTCATTATTGACTCGATTGAAGTTGGAAACAACTTGTAGCTTCATTTCAGACTTGTTTGATGTTGAAAACAACTTGTAGCTTCATTTTCGGTTGTTTGAAGTTGGAAACAACTTTTAGTTTCATCTTTACTCGTTTGAGCCCGGAAACAACTTGTAGCTTCATTATTGACTCGATTGAAGTTGAAAACAACTTGTAGCTTCATTTTAGACTTGTTTGAAGTTGAAAACAACTTGTACCTTCATTTTCGGTTGTTTGAAGTTGGAAACAACTTTTAGTTTCATCTTTACTCGTTTGAGCCCGGAAACAACTTGTAACTTCATTATTGACTCGACTGAAGTTGGAAACAACTTGTAGCTTCATTCGCACTCTTTTGAAGTTGAAACCAACTTGTAACTCCATTTTTGGTTGTTCAAAGTTGGAAGCAACTTTTAGTTTCATTCTTGACTCGTTTGCTTCCGGAAACAACTTGTAGCTTCATTATTGACTCGATTGAAGTTGGAAAAAACTTGTAGCTTCATTTCAGACTTGTTTGAAGTTAAAAACATTTGTAGCTTCATTTTTGGTTGTTTGAAATTGGAAACAACTTTTAGTTTCATCTTTACTCGTTTGAGCCCGGAAACAACTTGTAGCTTCATTATTTACTTGATTGAAGTTGGATACAACTTGTAGCTTCATTTCAGACTTGTTTGAGGTTGAAAATAACTTGTAGCTTCATTTTCAGTTGTTTGAAGTTGGAAACAACTTTTAGTTTCAACTTTTCTCGTTTGAGCCCGGAAACTACTTGTAGCTTCATTATTGACTCGATTGAAGTTGGAAACAACTTGTAGCTTTATTCAGACTTGTTTGATGTTGAAAACAACTTGTAGCTTCATTTTCGGTTGTTTGAAGTTAGAAACAACTTTTAGTTTCATCTTTATTCGTTTGAGCCCGGAAACAACTTGTAGCTTCATTATTGACTCGATTGAAGTTGGAAACAACTTGTAGCTTCATTTCAGACTTGTTTGATGTTGAAAACAACTTGTAGCTTCATTTTCGGTTGTTTGAAGTTCGAAACAACTTTTAGTTTCATCTTTACTCGTTTGAGCCCGGAAACAACTTGTAGCTTCATTATTGAATCGATTGAAGTTCGAAACAACTTGTAACTTCATTTCAGACAGGTTTGAAGTTGAAAACAACTTGTAGCTTCATTTTCGGTTGTTTGAAGTTGGAAACAACTTTTAGTTTCATCTTTACTCGTTTGAGCCCGGAAACAACTTGTAGCTTCATTATTGACTCGATTGAAGTTGGAAACAACTTGTAGCTTCATTATTGACTCGATTGAAGTTGGAAACAACTTGTAGCTTCATTTTCGGTTGTTTGAAGTTCGAAACAACTTGTAGCTTCATTTTCAGTTGTTTGAAGTTGGAAACAACTTTTAGTTTCTTCTTTTCTCGTTTGAGCCCGGAAACAACTTGTAGCTTCATTATTGACTCGATTGAAGTTGGAAACAACTTGTAGTTTTATTTCAGACTTGTTTGACGTTGAAAACAACTTGTAGCTTCATTTTTGGTTGTTTGAAGTTAGAAACAACTTTTAGTTTCATCTTTACTCGTTTGAGCCCGGAAAGAACTTGTAGCTTCATTATTGACTCGATTGAAGTTGGAAACAACTTGTAGCTTAATTTCAGACTTGTTTGATGTTGAAAACAACTTGTAGCTTAATTTTCGATTGTTTGAAGTTCGAAACAACTTTTAGTTTCATTTTTACTCGTTTGAGCCCGGAAACAACTTGTAGCTTCATTATTGAATCGATTGAAGTTGGAAACAACTTGTAACTTCATTTCAGACAGGTTTGAAGTTGAAAACAACTTGTAGCTTCATTTTCGGCTGTTTGAAGTTGGAAGCCACTTTTAGTTTCATCTTTACTCGTTTGAGCTCGGAAACAACTTGTAGCTTCATTATTGACTCGATTGAAGTTGGAAACAACTTGTAACTTCATTTCAGACAGGTTTGAAGTTCAAAACAACTCGTAGCTTCATTTTCAGTTGTTGGAAGTTGGAAACGACTTTTAGTTTCATCTTTACTCGTTTGAGCCCGGAAACAACTTGTAGCTTCATTATTGACTCGATTGAAGTTCGAAACAACTTGTAGCTTCATTATTGACTCGATTGAAGTTGGAAACAACTTGTAGCTTCATTATTGACTCGATTGAAGTTGGAAACAACTTGTAGCTTCATTTCAGACTTGTTTGAAGTTTGTAGCTTTATTTTCGGTTGTTTGAAGTTGGAAACAACTTTTAGTTTCATCTTTACTCGTTTGAGCCCAGAAACAACTTGTAGCTTCATTATTTACTCGATTGAAGTTGGAAACAACTTGTAGCTTCATTTCAGACTTGTTTGAAGTTGAAAACAACTTGTAGCTTCATTTTCAGTTGTTTGAAGTTGGAAACAACTTTTAGTTTCATCTTTTCTCGTTTGAGCCCGGAAACAACTTGTAGCTTCATTATTGACTCGATTGAAGTTGGAAACAACTTGTAGTTTTATTTCAGACTTGTTTGACGTTGAAAACAACTTGTAGCTTCATTTTTGGTTGTTTGAAGTTAGAAACAACTTTTAGTTTTATCTTTACTCGTTTGAGCCCGGAAACAATTTGTAGCTTCATTATTGACTCGATTGAAGTTGGAAACAACTTGTAGCTTAATTTCAGACTTGTTTGATGTTGAAAACAACTTGTAGCTTAATTTTCGGTTGTTTGAAGTTCGAAACAACTTTTAGTTTCATCTTTACTCGTTTGAGCCCGGAAACAACTTGTAGCTTCATTATTGAATCGATTGAAGTTGGAAACAACTTGTAACTTAATTTCAGACAGGTTTGAAGTTGAATACAACTTGTAGCTTTATTTTCGGTTGTTTGAAGTTGGAAACCACTTTTAGTTTCATCTGTACTCGTTTGAGCTCGGAAACAACTTGTAGCTTCATTATTGACTCGATTGAAGTTGGAAACAACTTGTAACTTCATTTCAGACAGGTTTGAAGTTCAAAACAACTTGTAGCTTCATTTTCGGTTGTTGGAAGTTGGAAACGACTTTTAGTTTCATCTTTACTCGTTTGAGCCCGGAAACAACTTGTAGCTTCATTATTGACTCGATTGAAGTTCGAAACAACTTGTAGCTTCATTATTGACTCGATTGAAGTTGGAAACAACTTGTAGCTTCATTATTGACTCGATTGAAGTTGAAAACAACTTGTAGCTTCATTTCAGACTTGTTTGAAGTTGAAAACATTTGTAGCTTTATTTTCGGTTGTTTGAAGTTGGAAACAACTTTTAGTTTCATCTTTACTCGTTTGAGCCCAGAAACAACTTGTAGCTTCATTATTTACTCGATTGAAGTTGGAAACAACTTGTAGCTTCATTTCAGACTTGTTTGAAGTTGAAAACAACTTGTAGCTTCATTTTCAGTTTTTTGAAGTTGGAAACAGCCTTTAGCTTCATCTTTTCTCGTTTGAGCCCGAAAACAACTTGTAGCTTCATTATTGACTCGATTGAAGTTGGAAACAACTTGTAGCTTTATTTCAGACTTGTTTGATGTTCAAAACAACTTGTAGCTTCATTTTCGGTTGTTTGAAGTTAGAAACAACTTTTAGTTTCATCTTTACTCGTTTGAGCCCGGAAACAACTTGTAGCTTCATTATTGACTCGATTGAAGTTGGAAACAACTTGTAGCTTCATTTCAGACTTGTTTGATGTTGAAAACAACTTGTAGCTTCATTTTCGGTTGTTTGAAGTTCGAAACAACTTTTAGTTTCATCTTTACTTGTTTGAGCCCAGAAACAACTTGTAGCTTCATTATTGACTCGATTGAAGTTGGAAACAACTTGTAACTTCATTTCAGACAGGTTTGAAGTTGAAAACAACTTGTAGCTTCATTCTCGATTGTTTGAAGTTGGAAACGACTTTTAGTTTCATCTTTACTCGTTTGAGCCCGGAAACAATTTGTAGCTTCATTATTGACTCAATTGAAGTTGGAAACAACTTGTAGCTTCATTTCAGACTTGTTTGATGTTGAAAACAACTTGTAGCTTCATTTTCGGTTGTTTGAAGTTGGAAACAACTTTTAGTTTCATCTTTACTCGTTTGAGCCCGGAAACAATTTGTAGCTTCATTATTGACTCAATTGAAGTTGGAAACAACTTGTAGCTTCATTTCAGACTTGTTTGATGTTGAAAACAACTTGTACCTTCATTTTCGGTTGTTTGAAGTTGGAAACAACTTTTAGTTTCATCTTTACTCGTTTGAGCCCGGAAACAACTTGTAACTTCATTATTGACTCGACTGAAGTTGGAAACAACTTGTAGCTTCATTCGCACTCTTTTGAAGTTGAAACCAACTTGTAACTCCATTTTTGGTTGTTCAAAGTTGGAAGCAACTTTTAGTTTCATTCTTGACTCGTTTGCTTCCGGAAACAACTTGTAGCTTCATTATTGACTCGATTGAAGTTGGAAAAAACTTGTAGCTTCATTTCAGACTTGTTTGAAGTTAAAAACATTTGTAGCTTCATTTTTGGTTGTTTGAAGTTGGAAACAACTTTTAGTTTCATCTTTACTCGTTTGAGCCCGGAAACAACTTGTAGCTTCATTATTTACTTGATTGAAGTTGGATACAACTTGTAGCTTCATTTCAGACTTGTTTGAGGTTGAAAATAACTTGTAGCTTCATTTTCAGTTGTTTGAAGTTGGAAACAACTTTTAGTTTCAACTTTTCTCGTTTGAGCCCGGAAACTACTTGTAGCTTCATTATTGACTCGATTGAAGTTGGAAACAACTTGTAGCTTTATTCAGACTTGTTTGATGTTGAAAACAACTTGTAGCTTCATTTTCGGTTGTTTGAAGTTAGAAACAACTTTTAGTTTCATCTTTATTCGTTTGAGCCCGGAAACAACTTGTAGCTTCATTATTGACTCGATTGAAGTTGGAAACAACTTGTAGCTTCATTTCAGACTTGTTTGATGTTGAAAACAACTTGTAGCTTCATTTTCGGTTGTTTGAAGTTCGAAACAACTTTTAGTTTCATCTTTACTCGTTTGAGCCCGGAAACAACTTGTAGCTTCATTATTGAATCGATTGAAGTTGGAAACAACTTGTAACTTCATTTCAGACAGGTTTGAAGTTGAAAACAACTTGTAGCTTCATTTTCGGTTGTTTGAAGTTGGAAACAACTTTTAGTTTCATCTTTACTCGTTTGAGCCCGGAAACAACTTGTAGCTTCATTATTGACTCGATTGAAGTTGGAAACAACTTGTAGCTTCATTATTGACTCGATTGAAGTTGGAAACAACTTGTAGCTTCATTTTCGGTTGTTTGAAGTTCGAAACAACTTGTAGCTTCATTTTCAGTTGTTTGAAGTTGGAAACAACTTTTAGTTTCTTCTTTTCTCGTTTGAGCCCGGAAACAACTTGTAGCTTCATTATTGACTCGATTGAAGTTGGAAACAACTTGTAGTTTTATTTCAGACTTGTTTGACGTTGAAAACAACTTGTAGCTTCATTTTTGGTTGTTTGAAGTTAGAAACAACTTTTAGTTTCATCTTTACTCGTTTGAGCCCGGAAAGAACTTGTAGCTTCATTATTGACTCGATTGAAGTTGGAAACAACTTGTAGCTTAATTTCAGACTTGTTTGATGTTGAAAACAACTTGTAGCTTCATTTTCGGTTGTTTGAAGTACGAAACAACTTTTAGTTTCATCTTTACTCGTTTGAGCCCGGAAACAACTTGTAGCTTCATTATTGAATCGATTGAAGTTGGAAACAACTTGTAACTTCATTTCAGACAGGTTTGAAGTTGAAAACAACTTGTAGCTTCATTTTCGGTTGTTTGAAGTTGGAAGCCACTTTTAGTTTCATCTTTACTCGTTTGAGCTCGGAAACAACTTGTAGCTTCATTATTGACTCGATTGAAGTTGGAAACAACTTGTAACTTCATTTCAGACAGGTTTGAAGTTCAAAACAACTTGTAGCTTCATTTTCGGTTGTTGGAAGTTGGAAACGACTTTTAGTTTCATCTTTACTCGTTTGAGCCCGGAAACAACTTGTAGCTTCATTATTGACTCGATTGAAGTTGCAAACAACTTGTAGCTTCATTATTGACTCGATTGAAGTTGGAAACAACTTGTAGCTTCATTTTAGACTTGTTTGAAGTTGAAAACAACTTGTACCTTCATTTTCGGTTGTTTGAAGTTGGAAACAACTTTTAGTTTCATCTTTACTCGTTTGAGCCCGGAAACAACTTGTAACTTCATTATTGACTCGACTGAAGTTGGAAACAACTTGTAGCTTCATTCGCACTCTTTTGAAGTTGAAACCAACTTGTAACTCCATTTTTGGTTGTTCAAAGTTGGAAGCAACTTTTAGTTTCATTCTTGACTCGTTTGCTTCCGGAAACAACTTGTAGCTTCATTATTGACTCGATTGAAGTTGGAAAAAACTTGTAGCTTCATTTCAGACTCGTTTGAAGTTAAAAACATTTGTAGCTTCATTTTTGGTTGTTTGAAGTTGGAAACAACTTTTAGTTTCATCTTTACTCGTTTGAGCCCGGAAACAACTTGTAGCTTCATTATTTACTTGATTGAAGTTGGATACAACTTGTAGCTTCATTTCAGACTTGATTGAGGTTGAAAATAACTTGTAGCTTCATTTTCAGTTGTTTGAAGTTGGAAACAACTTTTAGTTTCAACTTTTCTCGTTTGAGCCCGGAAACTACTTGTAGCTTCATTATTGACTCGATTGAAGTTGGAAACAACTTGTAGCTTTATTCAGACTTGTTTGATGTTGAAAACAACTTGTAGCTTCATTTTCGGTTGTTTGAAGTTAGAAACAACTTTTAGTTTCATCTTTATTCGTTTGAGCCCGGAAACAACTTGTAGCTTCATTATTGACTCGATTGAAGTTGGAAACAACTTGTAGCTTCATTTCAGACTTGTTTGATGTTGAAAACAACTTGTAGCTTCATTTTCGGTTGTTTGAAGTTCGAAACAACTTTTAGTTTCATCTTTACTCGTTTGAGCCCGGAAACAACTTGTAGCTTCATTATTGAATCGACTGAAGTTGGAAACAACTTGTAACTTCATTTCAGACAGGTTTGAAGTTGAAAACAACTTGTAGCTTCATTTTCGGTTGTTTGAAGTTGGAAACAACTTTTAGTTTCATCTTTACTCGTTTGAGCCCGGAAACAACTTGTAGCTTCATTATTGACTCGATTGAAGTTGGAAACAACTTGTAGCTTCATTATTGACTCGATTGAAGTTGGAAACAACTTGTAGCTTCATTTTCGGTTGTTTGAAGTTCGAAACAACTTGTAGCTTCATTTTCGGTTGTTTGAAGTTCGAAACAACTTTTAGTTTCTTCTTTTCTCGTTTGAGCCCGGAAACAACTTGTAGCTTCATTATTGACTCGATTGAAGTTGGAAACAACTTGTAGTTTTATTTCAGACTTGTTTGACGTTGAAAACAACTTGTAGCTTCATTTTTGGTTGTTTGAAGTTAGAAACAACTTTTAGTTTCATCTTTACTCGTTTGAGCCCGGAAAGAACTTGTAGCTTCATTATTGACTCGATTGAAGTTGGAAACAACTTGTAGCTTAATTTCAGACTTGTTTGATGTTGAAAACAACTTGTAGCTTAATTTTCGGTTGTTTGAAGTTCGAAACAACTTTTAGTTTCATCTTTACTCGTTTGAGCCCGGAAACAACTTGTAGCTTCATTATTGAATCGATTGAAGTTGGAAACAACTTGTAACTTCATTTCAGACAGGTTTGAGGTTGAAAACAACTTGTAGCTTCATTTTCGGTTGTTTGAAGTTGGAAGCCACTTTTAGTTTCATCTTTACTCGTTTGAGCTCGGAAACAACTTGTAGCTTCATTATTGACTCGATTGAAGTTGGAAACAACTTGTAACTTCATTTCAGACAGGTTTGAAGTTGAAAACAACTTGTAGCTTCATTTTCGGTTGTTTGAAGTTGGAAGCCACTTTTAGTTTCATCTTTACTCGTTTGAGCTCGGAAACAACTTGTAGCTTCATTATTGACTCGATTGAAGTTGGAAACAACTTGTAACTTCATTTCAGACAGGTTTGAAGTTCAAAACAACTTGTAGCTTCATTTTCGGTTGTTGGAAGTTGGAAACGACTTTTAGTTTCATCTTTACTCGTTTGAGCCCGGAAACAACTTGTAGCTTCATTATTGACTCGATTGAAGTTCGAAACAACTTGTAGCTTCATTATTGACTCGATTGAAGTTGGAAACAACTTGTAGCTTCATTATTGACTCGATTGAAGTTGGAAACAACTTGTAGCTTCATTTCAGACTTGTTTGAAGTTGAAAACATTTGTAGCTTTATTTTCGGTTGTTTGAAGTTGGAAACAACTTTTAGTTTCATCTTTACTCGTTTGAGCCCGGAAACAACTTGTAGCTTCATTATTGACTCGATTGAAGTTGGAAACAACTTGTAGCTTCATTTCAGACTTGTTTGATGTTGAAAACAACTTGTAGCTTCATTTTCGGTTGTTTGAAGTTGGAAACAACTTTTAGTTTCATCTTTACTCGTTTGAGCCCGGAAACAACTTGTAGCTTCATTATTGACTCGATTGAAGTTGAAAACAACTTGTAGCTTCATTTTAGACTTGTTTGAAGTTGAAAACAACTTGTACCTTCATTTTCGGTTGTTTGAAGTTGGAAACAACTTTTAGTTTCATCTTTACTCGTTTGAGCCCGGAAACAACTTGTAACTTCATTATTGACTCGACTGAAGTTGGAAACAACTTGTAGCTTCATTCGCACTCTTTTGAAGTTGAAACCAACTTGTAACTCCATTTTTTGTTGTTCAAAGTTGGAAGCAACTTTTAGTTTCATTCTTGACTCGTTTGCTTCCGGAAACAACTTGTAGCTTCATTATTGACTCGATTGAAGTTGGAAAAAACTTGTAGCTTCATTTCAGACTCGTTTGAAGTTAAAAACATTTGTAGCTTCATTTTTGGTTGTTTGAAGTTGGAAACAACTTTTAGTTTCATCTTTACTCGTTTGAGCCCGGAAACAACTTGTAGCTTCATTATTTACTTGATTGAAGTTGGATACAACTTGTAGCTTCATTTCAGACTTGATTGAGGTTGAAAATAACTTGTAGCTTCATTTTCAGTTGTTTGAAGTTGGAAACAACTTTTAGTTTCAACTTTTCTCGTTTGAGCCCGGAAACTACTTGTAGCTTCATTATTGACTCGATTGAAGTTGGAAACAACTTGTAGCTTTATTCAGACTTGTTTGATGTTGAAAACAACTTGTAGCTTCATTTTCGGTTGTTTGAAGTTAGAAACAACTTTTAGTTTCATCTTTATTCGTTTGAGCCCGGAAACAACTTGTAGCTTCATTATTGACTCGATTGAAGTTGGAAACAACTTGTAGCTTCATTTCAGACTTGTTTGATGTTGAAAACAACTTGTAGCTTCATTTTCGGTTGTTTGAAGTTCGAAACAACTTTTAGTTTCATCTTTACTCGTTTGAGCCCGGAAACAACTTGTAGCTTCATTATTGAATCGACTGAAGTTGGAAACAACTTGTAACTTCATTTCAGACAGGTTTGAAGTTGAAAACAACTTGTAGCTTCATTTTCGGTTGTTTGAAGTTGGAAACAACTTTTAGTTTCATCTTTACTCGTTTGAGCCCGGAAACAACTTGTAGCTTCATTATTGACTCGATTGAAGTTGGAAACAACTTGTAGCTTCATTATTGACTCGATTGAAGTTGGAAACAACTTGTAGCTTCATTTTCGGTTGTTTGAAGTTCGAAACAACTTGTAGCTTCATTTTCGGTTGTTTGAAGTTCGAAACAACTTTTAGTTTCTTCTTTTCTCGTTTGAGCCCGGAAACAACTTGTAGCTTCATTATTGACTCGATTGAAGTTGGAAACAACTTGTAGTTTTATTTCAGACTTGTTTGACGTTGAAAACAACTTGTAGCTTCATTTTTGGTTGTTTGAAGTTAGAAACAACTTTTAGTTTCATCTTTACTCGTTTGAGCCCGGAAAGAACTTGTAGCTTCATTATTGACTCGATTGAAGTTGGAAACAACTTGTAGCTTAATTTCAGACTTGTTTGATGTTGAAAACAACTTGTAGCTTAATTTTCGGTTGTTTGAAGTTCGAAACAACTTTTAGTTTCATCTTTACTCGTTTGAGCCCGGAAACAACTTGTAGCTTCATTATTGAATCGATTGAAGTTGGAAACAACTTGTAACTTCATTTCAGACAGGTTTGAGGTTGAAAACAACTTGTAGCTTCATTTTCGGTTGTTTGAAGTTGGAAGCCACTTTTAGTTTCATCTTTACTCGTTTGAGCTCGGAAACAACTTGTAGCTTCATTATTGACTCGATTGAAGTTGGAAACAACTTGTAACTTCATTTCAGACAGGTTTGAAGTTCAAAACAACTTGTAGCTTCATTTTCGGTTGTTGGAAGTTGGAAACGACTTTTAGTTTCATCTTTACTCGTTTGAGCCCGGAAACAACTTGTAGCTTCATTATTGACTCGATTGAAGTTCGAAACAACTTGTAGCTTCATTATTGACTCGATTGAAGTTGGAAACAACTTGTAGCTTCATTATTGACTCGATTGAAGTTGGAAACAACTTGTAGCTTCATTTCAGACTTGTTTGAAGTTGAAAACATTAGTAGCTTTATTTTCGGTTGTTTGAAGTTGGAAACAACTTTTAGTTTCATCTTTACTCGTTTGAGCCCAGAAACAACTTGTAGCTTCATTATTTACTCGATTGAAGTTGGAAACAACTTGTAGCTTCATTTCAGACTTGTTTGAAGTTGAAAACAACTTGTAGCTTCATTTTCAGTTGTTTGAAGTTGGAAACAACTTTTAGTTTCATCTTTTCTCGTTTGAGCCCGGAAACAACTTGTAGCTTCATTATTGACTCGATTGAAGTTGGAAACAACTTGTAGTTTTATTTCAGACTTGTTTGACGTTGAAAACAACTTGTAGCTTCATTTTTGGTTGTTTGAAGTTAGAAACAACTTTTAGTTTCATCTTTACTCGTTTGAGCCCGGAAACAACTTGTAGCTTCATTATTGACTCGATTGAAGTTGGAAACAACTTGTAGCTTAATTTCAGACTTGTTTGATGTTGAAAACAACTTGTAGCTTAATTTTCGGTTGTTTGAAGTTCGAAACAACTTTTAGTTTCATCTTTACTCGTTTGAGCCCGGAAACAACTTGTAGCTTCATTATTGAATCGATTGAAGTTGGAAACAACTTGTAACTTCATTTCAGACAGGTTTGAAGTTGAAGACAACTTGTAGCTTTATTTTCGGTTGTTTGAAGTTGGAAGCCACTTTTAGTTTCATCTGTACTCGTTTGAGCTCGGAAACAACTTGTAGCTTCATTATTGACTCGATTGAAGTTGGAAACAACTTGTAACTTCATTTCAGACAGGTTTGAAGTTCAAAACAACTTGTAGCTTCATTTTCGGTTGTTGGAAGTTGGAAACGACTTTTAGTTTCATCTTTACTCGTTTGAGCCCGGAAACAACTTGTAGCTTCATTATTGACTCGATTGAAGTTCGAAACAACTTGTAGCTTCATTATTGACTCGATTGAAGTTGGAAACAACTTGTAGCTTCATTATTGACTCGATTGAAGTTGAAAACAACTTGTAGCTTCATTTCAGACTTGTTTGAAGTTGAAAACATTTGTAGCTTTATTTTCGGTTGTTTGAAGTTGGAAACAACTTTTAGTTTCATCTTTACTCGTTTGAGCCCAGAAACAACTTGTAGCTTCATTATTTACTCGATTGAAGTTGGAAACAACTTGTAGCTTCATTTCAGACTTGTTTGAAGTTGAAAACAACTTGTAGCTTCATTTTCAGTTTTTTGAAGTTGGAAACAGCCTTTAGCTTCATCTTTTCTCGTTTGAGCCCGAAAACAACTTGTAGCTTCATTATTGACTCGATTGAAGTTGGAAACAACTTGTAGCTTTATTTCAGACTTGTTTGATGTTCAAAACAACTTGTAGCTTCATTTTCGGTTGTTTGAAGTTAGAAACAACTTTTAGTTTCATCTTTACTCGTTTGAGCCCGGAAACAACTTGTAGCTTCATTATTGACTCGATTGAAGTTGGAAACAACTTGTAGCTTCATTTCAGACTTGTTTGATGTTTTTTTTTTTGATAATTGAGAATTGAATTAAAAAACAAAGAGTACACTTCTAGGGGCATACCCCGCGATAAAAAGACTATCAGTCAACAAGAACCGACTAAACTAGTCCAAAAATAACATAATATAGACTAAAAACTAGTCTAAAAACTAGACAAGATAGAGAACTAAATTAGTACAGAATATGGCTTAAGGAAGGATCTCTGGATAGTTCCCTACGGAAATCATTACAAGTACTCAATTTCTCACGCACCATACGCTTTACTATCATAATTAATTGAGCAACTGGCATACTTCCACCATCATGGACTCTACTGTTTCTTTCCCTCCAAATTAAATAGATTGCAACAGTGATATAAAGAAAAACAAAGTTTTTCTGGAAGGCAGTTTTCGGCTCATCAAAGAAATCACCCTGCATCCATCTTCTCCAATCAAGAATAGGATTGAACGGACACGCCCGGAAAATCAAATAGGAGTATGGGCACTGGGAGAAAAGGTGCTCCGTGTCTTCATTGCTACTAGAACATAATGCACATCTGGGGTTAGTATTCATATGGAACAGAAGCATTCGGTCCTTTGTTAGAAGTCTCTCGCGACAAGCCAACCAAGATATGAATGAGCATGCAGGAATATGAAACTTATTCCAAATAAGAGGAAGCCAGCCTGGAGGAGTTCCTCTTCTCCTAATAGAATCCCAAATGACATTCAAATTGACTGGGTGGGCGCCATTCCAAAACACTATGTCATTAGCACCAATCTGTCGAGAGTATAGCAAGCTCCTAAAGTGCACAGCACGGTGATCATTTGAAGTGGCAACCGACCATTGACCATTTGAAATAATGGTTCCAACAGCAGCAAGAGAAGAGGACTGCATGATAGAGATTAAACCCACTCCAAATTTCTGGATGAGTGGCTCATTTATAAGCCAAGGGTCATGCCATAATTTGAACTCAGAATTTTCCTTAACCATAACAGAGATGTGCTGCAAAGCTTCAGAGCGTGCATTGAAGATCTTTCGAAGATTCCAAGGACACTTATACGGGATCTTCGTTGTCCAGAAAGCTTTATGCTTTAGTAAACAGGAATGAACCCAAAGAATCCAAATAGAACAGGGGTTTGGAAGGGAAAGTTTCCATATTTGCAAGAATATTGCAGATTTGTTCCACTCAAACAAGTCTCTAACCCCAAGGCCACCTTCCTCTTTTTTAAAACAACAATCAGCCCATGCCACATTGTAATGGCATCTGCCCTCCAAACTGCAGCCACCCCACAAGAATTTAGCGAGAATAGATTGAATTCGCTTTAGAACTCCCTTCGGCAGAAATAAGTACATTGACCAGAAGCCCTGAATGGCTTGGAGAACAGATTTTATCAGTTGAAGTCTCCCACTATATCGGAGAGAACGCACAGCCCAACCCTCAATTCTTTTACATAGCCGATGGATCAGAGGATCACATAGAGAAGGAGTGAGTCGACTAGTGATCAGAGGAAGTCCCAAATAGGTAATGGGAAGGGATCCTTGAGAGAAACCATACTCACTTATGGTATCACGAACTATATCAGCAGGAACGTTGCAAAAGAAAGCCTGGCACTTCTCTTTGTTCAACTTCAAGCCTGAGCAATCACAGAAGTGAGACACCGAGTCGAGAAGAATCTTAATAGAGGCCTGTTCACCTTTACAGAAGACAAAAATGTCGTCTGCAAAGATAACATGAGAAAGCTTGAGCTGCTTTGTACGCCAATGAAAAACAAATGAGTCACAATTCTGGAGCGTCGTGTTCAAATAGTTAGTCAGAATTTCCATACTAAGCACGAATAAATAAGGGGAGAGGGGATCCCCTTGACGGAGCCCACTCTTGCACTGGAAATAACCCTCAAGGACACCATTTATCTTTACAGAAAGCATACAACCCGAGATGCATTTTTTAATCCACCTGATAAACAAATCAGGGAAACGCATTTTATCCAAAGCAGTAAACAGGAAGTCCCAATTTAGGCTATCAAACGCCTTGTGAATATCAAGCTTAAAGGCACATCTAGGAACACCATCTTGCCTATGGTAGTCCTTGCAAAGGGCTTGAATCAACATAATATTGTCTCCGATGAGCCTTTTTGGAACAAATGCAGATTGATTAATAGAAATCAGCGAAGCAATAATTTTCTGAATTCTGCCCGCAAGGAGCTTGGCAATACACTTGTATAGAGTATTACAACAAGAGATTGGACGGAAATGCTGCATACGGGAGGGGTTATCACACTTTGGCACCAGAGAGATTGCAGCAGAGTTGATACTACGAGGCAATTCCAAAGTGTCAAAGAAGTACTTTATACCTCTTACCACATCATCACCAATAAGACCCCACGCTGCCAAGAAGAATTCAGGTGTCAATCCATCAGGTCCTGGGCTTTTCTTTTTCCCCATTCTTTTAAACGCCTTCAAAATGTCATCGTTGCTAAAAGAGGTACAGAGAAAATCCTGCTGAGAAGAGCTCAGCTGAGGAAGAGTGATATTCCAATCAAAAGGTTTGCAGTCAATACTAGTACCCAGTAACTCTTTGAAATAATCAGTGGCAGCTGTAGCAATCTCCTCATGAGAAGTCAGAACGTTACCAAAATCATCATCAAGCATAAGAATTTTGTTTACATTCCATCGATTCTTGCAAGCTCTGTGAAAGAAAGAATTGTTTCCGTCACCAAGATCCAACCATTGTACCCTAGACTTTTGTTTCAAGAATATTTCCTCAGCCGAAAGAGCACGCTGCAAATCAAGGCAGAGGCTCTCTTCAGTTTTGAACACATCCGAAAGGGCACTAGGAGACATTCCCTCTTGAAAAGAAGTAAGAGCATGTCGTGCTTGAATAACGGCTTCATGAAGATTGCCACAAGATTTATTCAAACGCTTTAGGGCAGCTTTAACTCTCTTAATCTTCATAGAGAGAATGTACCAAGGATCTCCATGAATATCAATATTCCATGCCTCCTCAACAGTAGAATAGAAATCCTGATGCTGAATCACATGTTGGAAGATTTGAAAAGGTTTGAAAACCTTTGGATTCGAGACCCCCAGGTAAGTAATGGCTGGGCAATGGTCCGATAACCCTCTCGGAGGAAATTGAGCAGTAGACATTGAGAAGATGCTAACCCAGGAAGCATTCACAAGCACTCTGTCAAGCTTTCTTTGAACAGGTTTCGAGTGGTTGCAATCCCACCACGTGAAAAATTGACCAGAGAAGTTAAGATCAAACACATCAATAGCTTCTGCAAAGTCCCGGAATTCTTGAATCTCAATCGAAAGACCCCTGTCTACATTAGTCTCATGCATATTAAGATAGACATTGAAGTCTCCAGTAATAACCCAAGGCATAGAAGAAACAGCAACAATATTCGAATTAAAATTGATTAATTGATTCCATAATAAACGCCTCTCAATATAGTCATTTGAAGCATAAATAAATGATGCAAAAAATACATGATTCGAGGGTAAGGATGATACTTTACAGGAGATGTGTTGTGATTGAACATGCACATCCGAGATAGACCAAAAATCAGGATCCCATCCAAGCCATATTCTGCCGTTATGGTGATGATCATAATTAAAAAGCCAACAAAACTTCGGAGCAACTAGTTTAGAGACAAAAGTTGCATTTTCCTTTTTAACATGAGTTTCCAGGAGGGCAATAAGTCCAAGCTTTCTCGAAGCAATAAAATCCTTATAGAAGGAAATCTTATTATTGAGCCCTCTCGTGTTGTAGGAACAAAAAACCATTAACAACTATTTATTTCTTTTTCGGGGAATCCTTCCCCCCCGCCCTTCGCGCTCTTTTCAACTGATTTTTAGTCATAGTCTTAGCCAATGCCTTGAAAATAGGGACCTCAGGACTACCCAGAACAGGCTCAGAAGGATTGCTTTGTTCAGGACAGGGTTTGGATGAATTTGGCTTCCGATTAACAGTGGTCCAACCATCTGCAGCATTCGAACAATTCCCACTAGGATCCTTGACTACAACATGGGGTTTCTCAACAATAACGTGGCCTGAACCCTCCTTAGAAGTGACAGGGACAACAACTTCAGCAGGGAGAGTTTCATTATTAGCCGAAACAGAGTCATTGTGCTTTTCTCCTTTTTGAACCCACACACGCTTCACACTCGGACACGCCCCCACCAAATGGCCAAGTTGCTTGCAACCACTACATACCATTGGCCTCTGCGGATAAGAAATATCAACCTCAGCAAACTCTGTTTGTGACAGCTCTTGAGTATCAGCATCCATTACAGCCACTTTAATCTTCTCAGGGAGAGGATCTCCCAACTTGTAGCGAACACACATTTTTGCGAATTGTACAGGGTTCAACTGCGAGGTGACTTTATCAGCACAAATGGGAGGTCCTATAGAGCTAGCCACACAACTCAAACCCTCACGCGTCCAGTAATAATCAGGTAAGTTCCTGAATCTCACCCACAAAGGAATACTACTGATTTTCCCACCCCCAGAATCAGTTCCCCAAGCTCGAAGGATAAGGGGTTTGCGCTCAAAATACCACGTGCCTCTAGCTAACACAGCGTTCATTTCCATTTCAGATCGAAATTTAAAAAGGAAGGTGTGAGAATCTTTCTGAGACACATTACACAGCCCTTTAGCTTCCCAAACTTTCCTAGCATTTTCAATTAACTTCGAGAGAGGAAGAGTACCTTTGGAGAAAGTACCCACCAGACAAAGCTGAAATTTCTCCATCCCCTTCTTAAGCACCTCAACAGGAGGGGTAACTACAGAAACCCCTTCTTTTAAAGGGTGGTAGTCAAAAACCAAATTTTCCAAAGGAGCATTGTTTTTGACGATAGAAGACCACAGTGGTTTCTGTGAGCTTTTTAACCTTTGTTCCTCATCAGGATGCTGGACAGCAGGAGGAGATTCCTCTAATTTTTCCTTCATTTTATCCTTAAAAGGATCAAGTTGCTGCACCTTAACATTCTCTGTAACAGGACTACTTCCTCTAATAGAGCTTACATCTTCACCCAATCTCTCCAGACTTGGCAGCCCAACATCATCCCGTGCAGGGCTTGAGATCCCAGGTCCCTTGAACCCCATTTCAGCAAAAACAGACTCCTCACTAAAACCCTTTAATTTCAAGAAATCAAGAATAGTAGCAAGCTTACCCTTAGTGTTAAGGAGCGCATCTCGCTCGTGCTTTGATGATTTCATCATGGCATGAATGGTAGCGCTTGTATTGTTCTTACAAAGCTCCGCTGCAGATCTAGGGGAAAGGGGTTCTTCATCACTTGAGATATAGTCCTCAACGGTGACCTTTTCCAACGGAACACCACCCGAGCTGCTCGGAATAGCACAACTATGCCCACCTGTAACCTCAGCCTCAAGATGAGACGAATTCAAGACAGAGTCCTTTCCAGATCCAGAAAAAATTTCAGCAAAAACAGCTGCGTTGGTGGCTATAGGAGCTCCACCTCCACACGCAGTGTCTTCAAGGCACTCACCATCATGGTCAATTGCAAACCCTTGAGAATCAACGTTACTCATGTTATCAAAAACCGAAAGAGAAATAATAAGTGTTTGTAAGTATAATAAGAAATATAAGTAAGAGATTAAAAGAAGAGAGAGGGAGAGGGGCTAAATGGTTTTGATTGAGAGTGGAGAGGAAGGAAGAAAAGAGGCGGCCGGAGAAAAAGTTTAGGGTTTGGGGGTTCTAACCTAGAGAGAAGGGAGAGGAAATTTCTAGAGAGAGAAACATTTTCTGAAAACAACTTGACTTTAGTTTCATGTTGAAAACAACTTGTAGATTTGATGTTGAAAACAACTTGTAGATTCATTTTCGGTTGTTTGAAGTTCGAAACAACTTTTAGTTTCATGTTTACTCGTTTGAGCCCGGAAACAACTTGTAGCTTCATTATTGACTCGATTGAAGTTGGAAATAATTTGTAGCTTCATTTCAGACTTGTTTGATGTTAAAAACAACTTGTAGCTTCATTTTCGGTTGTTTGAAGTTGGAAACAACTTTTAGTTTCATCTTTACTCGTTTGAGCTCGGAAACAACTTGTAGCTTCATTATTGACTCGATTGAAGTTGGAAACAACTTGTAACTTCATTTCAGACAGGTTTGAAGTTCAAAACAACTTGTAGCTTCATTTTCGGTTGTTGGAAGTTGGAAACGACTTTTAGTTTCATCTTTACTCGTTTGAGCCCGGAAACAACTTGTGGCTTCATTATTGACTCCATTGAAGTTCGAAACAACTTGTAGCTTCATTATTGACTCGATTGAAGTTGGAAACAACTTGTAGCTTCGTTATTGACTCGATTGAAGTTGAAAACAACTTGTAGCTTCATTTCAGACTTGTTTGAAGTTGAAAACATTTGTAGCTTTATTTTCGGTTGTTTGAAGTTGGAAACAACTTTTAGTTTCATCTTTACTCGTTTGAGCCCAGAAACAACTTATAGCTTCATTATTTACTCGATTGAAGTTGGAAACAACTTGTAGCTTCATTTCAGACTTGTTTGAAGTTGAAAACAACTTGTAGCTTCATTTTCAGTTTTTTGAAGTTGGAAACAGCTTTTAGCTTCATCTTTTCTCGTTTGAGCCCGAAAACAACTTGTAGCTTCATTATTGACTCGATTGAAGTTGGAAACAACTTGTAGCTTTATTTCAGACTTGTTTGATGTTCAAAACAACTTGTAGCTTCATTTTCGGTTGTTTGAAGTTAGAAACAACTTTTAGTTTCATCTTTACTCGTTTGAGCCCGGAAACAACTTGTAGCTTCATTATTGACTCGATTGAAGTTGGAAACAACTTGTAGCTTCATTTCAGACTTGTTTGATGTTGAAAACAACTTGTAGCTTCATTTTCGGTTGTTTGAAGTTCGAAACAACTTTTAGTTTCATGTTTACTCGTTTGAGCCCGGAAACAACTTGTAGCTTCATTATTGACTCGATTGAAGTTGGAAATAATTTGTAGCTTCATTTCAGACTTGTTTGATGTTGAAAACAACTTGTAGCTTCATTTTCGGTTGTTTGAAGTTGGAAACAACTTTTAGTTTCATCTTTACTCGTTTGAGCTCGGAAACAACTTGTAGCTTCATTATTGACTCGATTGAAGTTGGAAACAACTTGTTACTTCATTTCAGACAGGTTTGAAGTTCAAAACAACTTGTAGCTTCATTTTCGGTTGTTGGAAGTTGGAAACGACTTTTAGTTTCATCTTTACTCGTTTGAGCCCGGAAACAACTTGTGGCTTCATTATTGACTCCATTGAAGTTCGAAACAACTTGTAGCTTCATTATTGACTCGATTGAAGTTGGAAACAACTTGTAGCTTCATTATTGACTCGATTGAAGTTGAAAACAACTTGTAGCTTCATTTCAGACTTGTTTGAAGTTGAAAACATTTGTAGCTTTATTTTCGGTTGTTTGAAGTTGGAAACAACTTTTAGTTTCATCTTTACTCGTTTGAGCCCAGAAACAACTTGTAGCTTCATTATTTACTCGATTGAAGTTGGAAACAACTTGTAGCTTCATTTCAGACTTGTTTGAAGTTGAAAACAACTTGTAGCTTCATTTTCAGTTTTTTGAAGTTGGAAACAGCTTTTAGCTTCATCTTTTCTCGTTTGAGCCCGAAAACAACTTGTAGCTTCATTATTGACTCGATTGAAGTTGGAAACAACTTGTAGCTTTATTTCAGACTTGTTTGATGTTCAAAACAACTTGTAGCTTCATTTTCGGTTGTTTGAAGTTAGAAACAACTTTTAGTTTCATCTTTACTCGTTTGAGCCCGAAAACAACTTGTAGCTTCATTATTGACTCGATTGAAGTTGGAAACAACTTGTAACTTCATTTCAGACAGGTTTGAAGTTGAAAACAACTTGTAGCTTCATTTTCGGTTGTTTGAAGTTGGAAGCCACTTTTAGTTTCATCTTTACTCGTTTGAGCTCGGAAACAACTTGTAGCTTCATTATTGACTCGATTGAAGTTGGAAACAACTTGTAACTTCATTTCAGACAGGTTTGAAGTTCAAAACAACTTGTAGCTTCATTTTCGGTTGTTGGAAGTTGGAAACGACTTTTAGTTTCATCTTTACTCGTTTGAGCCCGGAAACAACTTGTAGCTTCATTATTGACTCGATTGAAGTTCGAAACAACTTGTAGCTTCATTATTGACTCGATTGAAGTTGGAAACAACTTGTAGCTTCATTATTGACTCGATTGAAGTTGGAAACAACTTGTAGCTTCATTTCAGACTTGTTTGAAGTTGAAAACATTTGTAGCTTTATTTTCGGTTGTTTGAAGTTGGAAACAACTTTTAGTTTCATCTTTACTCGTTTGAGCCCGGAAACAACTTGTAGCTTCATTATTGACTCGATTGAAGTTGGAAACAACTTGTAGCTTCATTTCAGACTTGTTTGATGTTGAAAACAACTTGTAGCTTCATTTTCGGTTGTTTGAAGTTGGAAACAACTTTTAGTTTCATCTTTACTCGTTTGAGCCCGGAAACAACTTGTAGCTTCATTATTGACTCGATTGAAGTTGAAAACAACTTGTAGCTTCATTTTAGACTTGTTTGAAGTTGAAAACAACTTGTACCTTCATTTTCGGTTGTTTGAAGTTGGAAACAACTTTTAGTTTCATCTTTACTCGTTTGAGCCCGGAAACAACTTGTAACTTCATTATTGACTCGACTGAAGTTGGAAACAACTTGTAGCTTCATTCGCACTCTTTTGAAGTTGAAACCAACTTGTAACTCCATTTTTGGTTGTTCAAAGTTGGAAGCAACTTTTAGTTTCATTCTTGACTCGTTTGCTTCCGGAAACAACTTGTAGCTTCATTATTGACTCGATTGAAGTTGGAAAAAACTTGTAGCTTCATTTCAGACTCGTTTGAAGTTAAAAACATTTGTAGCTTCATTTTTGGTTGTTTGAAGTTGGAAACAACTTTTAGTTTCATCTTTACTCGTTTGAGCCCGGAAACAACTTGTAGCTTCATTATTTACTTGATTGAAGTTGGATACAACTTGTAGCTTCATTTCAGACTTGATTGAGGTTGAAAATAACTTGTAGCTTCATTTTCAGTTGTTTGAAGTTGGAAACAACTTTTAGTTTCAACTTTTCTCGTTTGAGCCCGGAAACTACTTGTAGCTTCATTATTGACTCGATTGAAGTTGGAAACAACTTGTAGCTTTATTCAGACTTGTTTGATGTTGAAAACAACTTGTAGCTTCATTTTCGGTTGTTTGAAGTTAGAAACAACTTTTAGTTTCATCTTTATTCGTTTGAGCCCGGAAACAACTTGTAGCTTGATTATTGACTCGATTGAAGTTGGAAACAACTTGTAGCTTCATTTCAGACTTGTTTGATGTTGAAAACAACTTGTAGCTTCATTTTCGGTTGTTTGAAGTTCGAAACAACTTTTAGTTTCATCTTTACTCGTTTGAGCCCGGAAACAACTTGTAGCTTCATTATTGAATCGACTGAAGTTGGAAACAACTTGTAACTTCATTTCAGACAGGTTTGAAGTTGAAAACAACTTGTAGCTTCATTTTCGGTTGTTTGAAGTTGGAAACAACTTTTAGTTTCATCTTTACTCGTTTGAGCCCGGAAACAACTTGTAGCTTCATTATTGACTCGATTGAAGTTGGAAACAACTTGTAGCTTCATTATTGACTCGATTGAAGTTGGAAACAACTTGTAGCTTCATTTTCGGTTGTTTGAAGTTCGAAACAACTTGTAGCTTCATTTTCGGTTGTTTGAAGTTCGAAACAACTTTTAGTTTCTTCTTTTCTCGTTTGAGCCCGGAAACAACTTGTAGCTTCATTATTGACTCGATTGAAGTTGGAAACAACTTGTAGTTTTATTTCAGACTTGTTTGACGTTGAAAACAACTTGTAGCTTCATTTTTGGTTGTTTGAAGTTAGAAACAACTTTTAGTTTCATCTTTACTCGTTTGAGCCCGGAAAGAACTTGTAGCTTCATTATTGACTCGATTGAAGTTGGAAACAACTTGTAGCTTAATTTCAGACTTGTTTGATGTTGAAAACAACTTGTAGCTTAATTTTCGGTTGTTTGAAGTTCGAAACAACTTTTAGTTTCATCTTTACTCGTTTGAGCCCGGAAACAACTTGTAGCTTCAATATTGAATCGATTGAAGTTGGAAACAACTTGTAACTTCATTTCAGACAGGTTTGAGGTTGAAAACAACTTGTAGCTTCATTTTCGGTTGTTTGAAGTTGGAAGCCACTTTTAGTTTCATCTTTACTCGTTTGAGCTCGGAAACAACTTGTAGCTTCATTATTGACTCGATTGAAGTTGGAAACAACTTGTAACTTCATTTCAGACAGGTTTGAAGTTCAAAACAACTTGTAGCTTCATTTTCGGTTGTTGGAAGTTGGAAACGACTTTTAGTTTCATCTTTACTCGTTTGAGCCCGGAAACAACTTGTAGCTTCATTATTGACTCGATTGAAGTTCGAAACAACTTGTAGCTTCATTATTGACTCGATTGAAGTTGGAAACAACTTGTAGCTTCATTATTGACTCGATTGAAGTTGGAAACAACTTGTAGCTTCATTTCAGACTTGTTTGAAGTTGAAAACATTAGTAGCTTTATTTTCGGTTGTTTGAAGTTGGAAACAACTTTTAGTTTCATCTTTACTCGTTTGAGCCCAGAAACAACTTGTAGCTTCATTATTTACTCGATTGAAGTTGGAAACAACTTGTAGCTTCATTTCAGACTTGTTTGAAGTTGAAAACAACTTGTAGCTTCATTTTCAGTTGTTTGAAGTTGGAAACAACTTTTAGTTTCATCTTTTCTCGTTTGAGCCCGGAAACAACTTGTAGCTTCATTATTGACTCGATTGAAGTTGGAAACAACTTGTAGTTTTATTTCAGACTTGTTTGACGTTGAAAACAACTTGTAGCTTCATTTTTGGTTGTTTGAAGTTAGAAACAACTTTTAGTTTCATCTTTACTCGTTTGAGCCCGGAAACAACTTGTAGCTTCATTATTGACTCGATTGAAGTTGGAAACAACTTGTAGCTTAATTTCAGACTTGTTTGATGTTGAAAACAACTTGTAGCTTAATTTTCGGTTGTTTGAAGTTCGAAACAACTTTTAGTTTCATCTTTACTCGTTTGAGCCCGGAAACAACTTGTAGCTTCATTATTGAATCGATTGAAGTTGGAAACAACTTGTAACTTCATTTCAGACAGGTTTGAAGTTGAAAACAACTTGTAGCTTTATTTTCGGTTGTTTGAAGTTGGAAGCCACTTTTAGTTTCATCTGTACTCGTTTGAGCTCGGAAACAACTTGTAGCTTCATTATTGACTCGATTGAAGTTGGAAACAACTTGTAACTTCATTTCAGACAGGTTTGAAGTTCAAAACAACTTGTAGCTTCATTTTCGGTTGTTGGAAGTTGGAAACGACTTTTAGTTTCATCTTTACTCGTTTGAGCCCGGAAACAACTTGTAGCTTCATTATTGACTCGATTGAAGTTCGAAACAACTTGTAGCTTCATTATTGACTCGATTGAAGTTGGAAACAACTTGTAGCTTCATTATTGACTCGATTGAAGTTGAAAACAACTTGTAGCTTCATTTCAGACTTGTTTGAAGTTGAAAACATTTGTAGCTTTATTTTCGGTTGTTTGAAGTTGGAAACAACTTTTAGTTTCATCTTTACTCGTTTGAGCCCAGAAACAACTTGTAGCTTCATTATTTACTCGATTGAAGTTGGAAACAACTTGTAGCTTCATTTCAGACTTGTTTGAAGTTGAAAACAACTTGTAGCTTCATTTTCAGTTTTTTGAAGTTGGAAACAGCCTTTAGCTTCATCTTTTCTCGTTTGAGCCCGAAAACAACTTGTAGCTTCATTATTGACTCGATTGAAGTTGGAAACAACTTGTAGCTTTATTTCAGACTTGTTTGATGTTCAAAACAACTTGTAGCTTCATTTTCGGTTGTTTGAAGTTAGAAACAACTTTTAGTTTCATCTTTACTCGTTGAGCCCGGAAACAACTTGTAGCTTCATTATTGACTCGATTGAAGTTGGAAACAACTTGTAGCTTCATTTCAGACTTGTTTGATGTTGAAAACAACTTGTAGATTCATTTTCGGTTGTTTGAAGTTCGAAACAACTTTTAGTTTCATGTTTACTCGTTTGAGCCCGGAAACAACTTGTAGCTTCATTATTGACTCGATTGAAGTTGGAAACAACTTGTAGCTTCATTTCAGACTTGTTTGATGTTGAAAACAACTTGTAGCTTCATTTTCGGTTGTTTGAAGTTGGAAACAACTTTTAGTTTCATCTTTACTCGTTTGAGCCCGGAAACAACTTGTAGCTTCATTATTGACTCGATTGAAGTTGAAAACAACTTGTAGCTTCATTTTAGACTTGTTTGAAGTTGAAAACAACTTGTACCTTCATTTTCGGTTGTTTGAAGTTGGAAACAACTTTTAGTTTCATCTTTACTCGTTTGAGCCCGGAAACAACTTGTAACTTCATTATTGACTCGACTGAAGTTGGAAACAACTTGTAGCTTCATTCGCACTCTTTTGAAGTTGAAACCAACTTGTAACTCCATTTTTGGTTGTTCAAAGTTGGAAGCAACTTTTAGTTTCATTCTTGACTCGTTTGCTTCCGGAAACAACTTGTAGCTTCATTATTGACTCGATTGAAGTTGGAAAAAACTTGTAGCTTCATTTCAGACTCGTTTGAAGTTAAAAACATTTGTAGCTTCATTTTTGGTTGTTTGAAGTTGGAAACAACTTTTAGTTTCATCTTTACTCGTTTGAGCCCGGAAACAACTTGTAGCTTCATTATTTACTTGATTGAAGTTGGATACAACTTGTAGCTTCATTTCAGACTTGATTGAGGTTGAAAATAACTTGTAGCTTCATTTTCAGTTGTTTGAAGTTGGAAACAACTTTTAGTTTCAACTTTTCTCGTTTGAGCCCGGAAACTACTTGTAGCTTCATTATTGACTCGATTGAAGTTGGAAACAACTTGTAGCTTTATTCAGACTTGTTTGATGTTGAAAACAACTTGTAGCTTCATTTTCGGTTGTTTGAAGTTAGAAACAACTTTTAGTTTCATCTTTATTCGTTTGAGCCCGGAAACAACTTGTAGCTTGATTATTGACTCGATTGAAGTTGGAAACAACTTGTAGCTTCATTTCAGACTTGTTTGATGTTGAAAACAACTTGTAGCTTCATTTTCGGTTGTTTGAAGTTCGAAACAACTTTTAGTTTCATCTTTACTCGTTTGAGCCCGGAAACAACTTGTAGCTTCATTATTGAATCGACTGAAGTTGGAAACAACTTGTAACTTCATTTCAGACAGGTTTGAAGTTGAAAACAACTTGTAGCTTCATTTTCGGTTGTTTGAAGTTGGAAACAACTTTTAGTTTCATCTTTACTCGTTTGAGCCCGGAAACAACTTGTAGCTTCATTATTGACTCGATTGAAGTTGGAAACAACTTGTAGCTTCATTATTGACTCGATTGAAGTTGGAAACAACTTGTAGCTTCATTTTCGGTTGTTTGAAGTTCGAAACAACTTGTAGCTTCATTTTCGGTTGTTTGAAGTTCGAAACAACTTTTAGTTTCTTCTTTTCTCGTTTGAGCCCGGAAACAACTTGTAGCTTCATTATTGACTCGATTGAAGTTGGAAACAACTTGTAGTTTTATTTCAGACTTGTTTGACGTTGAAAACAACTTGTAGCTTCATTTTTGGTTGTTTGAAGTTAGAAACAACTTTTAGTTTCATCTTTACTCGTTTGAGCCCGGAAAGAACTTGTAGCTTCATTATTGACTCGATTGAAGTTGGAAACAACTTGTAGCTTAATTTCAGACTTGTTTGATGTTGAAAACAACTTGTAGCTTAATTTTCGGTTGTTTGAAGTTCGAAACAACTTTTAGTTTCATCTTTACTCGTTTGAGCCCGGAAACAACTTGTAGCTTCAATATTGAATCGATTGAAGTTGGAAACAACTTGTAACTTCATTTCAGACAGGTTTGAGGTTGAAAACAACTTGTAGCTTCATTTTCGGTTGTTTGAAGTTGGAAGCCACTTTTAGTTTCATCTTTACTCGTTTGAGCTCGGAAACAACTTGTAGCTTCATTATTGACTCGATTGAAGTTGGAAACAACTTGTAACTTCATTTCAGACAGGTTTGAAGTTCAAAACAACTTGTAGCTTCATTTTCGGTTGTTGGAAGTTGGAAACGACTTTTAGTTTCATCTTTACTCGTTTGAGCCCGGAAACAACTTGTAGCTTCATTATTGACTCGATTGAAGTTCGAAACAACTTGTAGCTTCATTATTGACTCGATTGAAGTTGGAAACAACTTGTAGCTTCATTATTGACTCGATTGAAGTTGGAAACAACTTGTAGCTTCATTTCAGACTTGTTTGAAGTTGAAAACATTAGTAGCTTTATTTTCGGTTGTTTGAAGTTGGAAACAACTTTTAGTTTCATCTTTACTCGTTTGAGCCCAGAAACAACTTGTAGCTTCATTATTTACTCGATTGAAGTTGGAAACAACTTGTAGCTTCATTTCAGACTTGTTTGAAGTTGAAAACAACTTGTAGCTTCATTTTCAGTTGTTTGAAGTTGGAAACAACTTTTAGTTTCATCTTTTCTCGTTTGAGCCCGGAAACAACTTGTAGCTTCATTATTGACTCGATTGAAGTTGGAAACAACTTGTAGTTTTATTTCAGACTTGTTTGACGTTGAAAACAACTTGTAGCTTCATTTTTGGTTGTTTGAAGTTAGAAACAACTTTTAGTTTCATCTTTACTCGTTTGAGCCCGGAAACAACTTGTAGCTTCATTATTGACTCGATTGAAGTTGGAAACAACTTGTAGCTTAATTTCAGACTTGTTTGATGTTGAAAACAACTTGTAGCTTAATTTTCGGTTGTTTGAAGTTCGAAACAACTTTTAGTTTCATCTTTACTCGTTTGAGCCCGGAAACAACTTGTAGCTTCATTATTGAATCGATTGAAGTTGGAAACAACTTGTAACTTCATTTCAGACAGGTTTGAAGTTGAAAACAATTTGTAGCTTTATTTTCGGTTGTTTGAAGTTGGAAGCCACTTTTAGTTTCATCTGTACTCGTTTGAGCTCGGAAACAACTTGTAGCTTCATTATTGACTCGATTGAAGTTGGAAACAACTTGTAACTTCATTTCAGACAGGTTTGAAGTTCAAAACAACTTGTAGCTTCATTTTCGGTTGTTGGAAGTTGGAAACGACTTTTAGTTTCATCTTTACTCGTTTGAGCCCGGAAACAACTTGTAGCTTCATTATTGACTCGATTGAAGTTCGAAACAACTTGTAGCTTCATTATTGACTCGATTGAAGTTGGAAACAACTTGTAGCTTCATTATTGACTCGATTGAAGTTGAAAACAACTTGTAGCTTCATTTCAGACTTGTTTGAAGTTGAAAACATTTGTAGCTTTATTTTCGGTTGTTTGAAGTTGGAAACAACTTTTAGTTTCATCTTTACTCGTTTGAGCCCAGAAACAACTTGTAGCTTCATTATTTACTCGATTGAAGTTGGAAACAACTTGTAGCTTCATTTCAGACTTGTTTGAAGTTGAAAACAACTTGTAGCTTCATTTTCAGTTTTTTGAAGTTGGAAACAGCCTTTAGCTTCATCTTTTCTCGTTTGAGCCCGAAAACAACTTGTAGCTTCATTATTGACTCGATTGAAGTTGGAAACAACTTGTAGCTTTATTTCAGACTTGTTTGATGTTCAAAACAACTTGTAGCTTCATTTTCGGTTGTTTGAAGTTAGAAACAACTTTTAGTTTCATCTTTACTCGTTGAGCCCGGAAACAACTTGTAGCTTCATTATTGACTCGATTGAAGTTGGAAACAACTTGTAGCTTCATTTCAGACTTGTTTGATGTTGAAAACAACTTGTAGATTCATTTTCGGTTGTTTGAAGTTCGAAACAACTTTTAGTTTCATGTTTACTCGTTTGAGCCCGGAAACAACTTGTAGCTTCATTATTGACTCGATTGAAGTTGGAAATAATTTGTAGCTTCATTTCAGACTTGTTTGATGTTAAAAACAACTTGTAGCTTCATTTTCGGTTGTTTGAAGTTGGAAACAACTTTTAGTTTCATCTTTACTCGTTTGAGCTCGGAAACAACTTGTAGCTTCATTATTGACTCGATTGAAGTTGGAAACAACTTGTAACTTCATTTCAGACAGGTTTGAAGTTCAAAACAACTTGTAGCTTCATTTTCGGTTGTTGGAAGTTGGAAACGACTTTTAGTTTCATCTTTACTCGTTTGAGCCCGGAAACAACTTGTGGCTTCATTATTGACTCCATTGAAGTTCGAAACAACTTGTAGCTTCATTATTGACTCGATTGAAGTTGGAAACAACTTGTAGCTTCATTATTGACTCGATTGAAGTTGAAAACAACTTGTAGCTTCATTTCAGACTTGTTTGAAGTTGAAAACATTTGTAGCTTTATTTTCGGTTGTTTGAAGTTGGAAACAACTTTTAGTTTCATCTTTACTCGTTTGAGCCCAGAAACAACTTATAGCTTCATTATTTACTCGATTGAAGTTGGAAACAACTTGTAGCTTCATTTCAGACTTGTTTGAAGTTGAAAACAACTTGTAGCTTCATTTTCAGTTTTTTGAAGTTGGAAACAGCTTTTAGCTTCATCTTTTCTCGTTTGAGCCCGAAAACAACTTGTAGCTTCATTATTGACTCGATTGAAGTTGGAAACAACTTGTAGCTTTATTTCAGACTTGTTTGATGTTCAAAACAACTTGTAGCTTCATTTTCGGTTGTTTGAAGTTAGAAACAACTTTTAGTTTCATCTTTACTCGTTTGAGCCCGGAAACAACTTGTAGCTTCATTATTGACTCGATTGAAGTTGGAAACAACTTGTAGCTTCATTTCAGACTTGTTTAATGTTGAAAACAACTTGTAGCTTCATTTTCGGTTGTTTGAAGTTCGAAACAACTTTTAGTTTCATGTTTACTCGTTTGAGCCCGGAAACAACTTGTAGCTTCATTATTGACTCGATTGAAGTTGGAAATAATTTGTAGCTTCATTTCAGACTTGTTTGATGTTGAAAACAACTTGTAGCTTCATTTTCGGTTGTTTGAAGTTGGAAACAACTTTTAGTTTCATCTTTACTCGTTTGAGCTCGGAAACAACTTGTAGCTTCATTATTGACTCGATTGAAGTTGGAAACAACTTGTTACTTCATTTCAGACAGGTTTGAAGTTCAAAACAACTTGTAGCTTCATTTTCGGTTGTTGGAAGTTGGAAACGACTTTTAGTTTCATCTTTACTCGTTTGAGCCCGGAAACAACTTGTGGCTTCATTATTGACTCCATTGAAGTTCGAAACAACTTGTAGCTTCATTATTGACTCGATTGAAGTTGGAAACAACTTGTAGCTTCATTATTGACTCGATTGAAGTTGAAAACAACTTGTAGCTTCATTTCAGACTTGTTTGAAGTTGAAAACATTTGTAGCTTTATTTTCGGTTGTTTGAAGTTGGAAACAACTTTTAGTTTCATCTTTACTCGTTTGAGCCCAGAAACAACTTGTAGCTTCATTATTTACTCGATTGAAGTTGGAAACAACTTGTAGCTTCATTTCAGACTTGTTTGAAGTTGAAAACAACTTGTAGCTTCATTTTCAGTTTTTTGAAGTTGGAAACAGCTTTTAGCTTCATCTTTTCTCGTTTGAGCCCGAAAACAACTTGTAGCTTCATTATTGACTCGATTGAAGTTGGAAACAACTTGTAGCTTTATTTCAGACTTGTTTGATGTTCAAAACAACTTGTAGCTTCATTTTCGGTTGTTTGAAGTTAGAAACAACTTTTAGTTTCATCTTTACTCGTTTGAGCCCGAAAACAACTTGTAGCTTCATTATTGACTCGATTGAAGTTGGAAACAACTTGTAGCTTCATTTCAGACTTGTTTGATGTTGAAAACAACTTGTAGCTTCATTTTCAGTTGTTTGAAGTTCGAAACAACTTTTAGTTTCATGTTTACTCGTTTGAGCCCGGAAACAACTTGTAGCTTCATTATTGACTCGATTGAAGTTGGAAATAATTTGTAGCTTCATTTCAGACTTGTTTGATGTTGAAAACAACTTGTAGCTTCATTTTCGGTTGTTTGAAGTTGGAAACAACTTTTAGTTTCATCTTTACTCGTTTGAGCTCGGAAACAACTTGTAGCTTCATTGTTGACTCGATTGAAGTTGGAAACAACTTGTAACATCATTTCAGACAGGTTTGAAGTTCAAAACAACTTGTAGCTTCATTTTCGGTTGTTGGAAGTTGGAAACGACTTTTAGTTTCATCTTTACTCGTTTGAGCCCGGAAACAACTTGTGGCTTCATTATTGACTCCATTGAAGTTCGAAACAACTTGTAGCTTCATTATTGACTCGATTGAAGTTGGAAACAACTTGTAGCTTCATTATTGACTCGATTGAAGTTGAAAACAACTTGTAGCTTCATTTCAAACTTGTTTGAAGTTGAAAACATTTGTAGCTTTATTTTCGGTTGTTTGAAGTTGGAAACAACTTTTAGTTTCATCTTTACTCGTTTGAGCCCAGAAACAACTTGTAGCTTCATTATTTACTCGATTGAAGTTGGAAACAACTTGTAGCTTCATTTCAGACTTGTTTGAAGTTGAAAACAACTTGTAGCTTCATTTTCAGTTTTTTGAAGTTGGAAACAGCTTTTAGCTTCATCTTTTCTCGTTTGAGCCCGAAAACAACTTGTAGCTTCATTATTGACTCGATTGAAGTTGGAAACAACTTGTAGCTTTATTTCAGACTTGTTTGATGTTCAAAGCAACTTGTAGCTTCATTTTCGGTTGTTTGAAGTTAGAAACAACTTTTAGTTTCATCTTTACTCGTTTGAGCCCGGAAACAACTTGTAGCTTCATTATTGACTCGATTGAAGTTGGAAACAACTTGTAGCTTCATTTCAGACTTGTTTGATGTTGAAAACAACTTGTAGCTTCATTTTCGGTTGTTTGAAGTTCGAAACAACTTTTAGTTTCATGTTTACTCGTTTGAGCCCGGAAACAACTTGTAGCTTCATTATTGACTCGATTGAAGTTGGAAATAATTTGTCGCTTCATTTCAGACTTGTTTGATGTTGAAAACAACTTGTAGCTTCATTTTCGGTTGTTTGAAGTTGGAAACAACTTTTAGTTTCATCTTTACTCGTTTGAGCTCGGAAACAACTTGTAGCTTCATTATTGACTCGATTGAAGTTGGAAACAACTTGTAACTTCATTTCAGACAGGTTTGAAGTTCAAAACAACTTGTAGCTTCATTTTCGGTTGTTGGAAGTTGGAAACGACTTTTAGTTTCATCTTTACTCGTTTGAGCCCGGAAACAACTTGTGGCTTCATTATTGACTCCATTGAAGTTCGAAACAACTTGTAGCTTCATTATTGACTCGATTGAAGTTGGAAACAACTTGTAGCTTCATTATTGACTCGATTGAAGTTGAAAACAACTTGTAGCTTCATTTCAGACTTGTTTGAAGTTGAAAACATTTGTAGCTTTATTTTCGGTTGTTTGAAGTTGGAAACAACTTTTAGTTTCATCTTTACTCGTTTGAGCTCGGAAACAACTTGTAGCTTCATTGTTGACTCGATTGAAGTTGGAAACAACTTGTAACTTCATTTCAGACAGGTTTGAAGTTCAAAACAACTTGTAGCTTCATTTTCGGTTGTTGGAAGTTGGAAACGACTTTTAGTTTCATCTTTACTCGTTTGAGCCCGGAAACAACTTGTAGCTTCATTATTGACTCGATTGAAGTTGGAAACAACTTGTAGCTTCATTATTGACTCGATTGAAGTTGAAAACAACTTGTAGCTTCATTTCAGACTTGTTTGAAGTTGAAAACATTTGTAGCTTTATTTTCGGTTGTTTGAAGTTGGAAACAACTTTTAGTTTCATCTTTACTCGTTTGAGCCCAGAAACAACTTGTAGCTTCATTATTTACTCGATTGAAGTTGGAAACAACTTGTAGCTTCATTTCAGACTTGTTTGAAGTTGAAAACAACTTGTAGCTTCATTTTCAGTTTTTTGAAGTTGGAAACAGCTTTTAGCTTCATCTTTTCTCGTTAGAGCCCGAAAACAACTTGTAGCTTCATTATTGACTCGATTGAAGTTGGAAACAACTTGTAGCTTTATTTCAGACTTGTTTGATGTTCAAAACAACTTGTAGCTTCATTTTCGGTTGTTTGAAGTTAGAAACAACTTTTAGTTTCATCTTTACTCGTTTGAGCCCGGAAACAACTTGTAGCTTCATTATTGACTCGATTGAAGTTGGAAACAACTTGTAGCTTCATTTCAGACTTGTTTGATGTTGAAAACAACTTGTAGCTTCATTTTCGGTTGTTTGAAGTTCGAAACAACTTTTAGTTTCATGTTTACTCGTTTGAGCCCGGAAACAACTTGTAGCTTCATTATTGACTCGATTGAAGTTGGAAATAATTTGTAGCTTCATTTCAGACTTGTTTGATGTTGAAAACAACTTTTTTTTTTTTTTTTTTTTTTTTGCTAAATGAAAATTATATTAAAAAAAGAGAGGGAAAAACACTTCTAGGGGCATACCCCGCGAGAAACAAAATAAAAGTTCCAAAAGAAAGGAACTAACAACATAAAGCTAGACAACCGAAAAGAAGGCCCAACAAGAAGCCACTACACGACAAAAACACCAATTCTCACAGCATTAAAAGAGAAGTTGACTCAGGTGGGGTTCAACATGTACTTTCCTACGAAATTCAGGGCATGAGAACAATTTTTCACGAAACATTCTCTTGACAAGCCTAATTATATTGTCCACAGACATACTGCTATCATCATGAATACGCCTATTCCTTTCTTTCCAAATCGAGTAAATAGCAGTCGTAATATAGAGAAATGCCATCTGCTTTTGAAAATTAGTTAAAGCATCCGTAAAGAAATTGCCCAGCATCCAAGCATTCCAGTTAATAAACAAATCAAATGGACAAGCACGAAGCACAAGATAAGTATACGGACAAGAAGTGAATAAATGTTCAGCAGATTCTGCATTACTCCTGCAAAGACAACACAAAGGATCCACAACCTGTTGGATATTAAAAAGTCTGTCTTTTGTTGAGAGGCGATTCCTACAAGCAAGCCAAGAAATAAACGAGCAGGAAGGGATATTAAACTTGCTCCAAATCAACGGAATCCACGGAGAGGAGGGTCCTCGCCTGCGGATAGACTCCCAAATTACTCTTAAATTGACACATTTTTCATTATCCCATAGCACAGCATCTTGTCTTGCAATAGAGCAAGAAGAAATCAAAGAGCGAATTTGAGTGGCTCTAAAATCATTCGAGCTAGAAACAGCCCAGTAGCCATTAACAATAGCAGAACCGACTGTAGCTTCATGAGAAGAATCCATCACCGAAATAATACCATCACCAAATCTCTCAATCAAGGGGACAGAGATAAGCCACGGGTCATACCAGAATTTAAAGGAGGAGCCAGCCATTACCTTACAGGAGATGAATCTCAGAGCTTCCCGACGATGATTGAGAATTTTTCTTAAATTCCAAGGGCATTTGTACGGGATCTTAGTTGTCCAGAAGTGTTTACGTTTTAACATACAAGAATGAACCCAGAGCAGCCATATAGAAGAAGGATTCGGATGAGCTAATCTCCATACTTGAAATAAAATTGCTGCCTTATTCCAATCGAACAAATCACGCAACCCCAAACCACCTTCCTCCCTTATGAAACAACAATCAGCCCAGGCGACTTTATAGTGACAGCTGGAATGCAAATCACCAGCCCAGAGAAAACGAGCAAGAATGGACTGAATTCTCTTAAGAACCCCAACAGGAAGAAATAAATACAAGGACCAGTAGCTCTGTATCCCTTGTAAGACCGTTTTTATCAATTGAAGACGACCACTATATCGGAGATGTCGAACCGTCCAACTTTCAACCTTTCGACTCAGCCTCTGAATCAAGGGAGCACAGATGGATTCATTAAGCCTGCTAGTAATGAGAGGTAATCCTAAGTAGGAGATAGGCAAACTTCCCAATTGAAAACCATAGTGATTAAGCGTATGAGAGATGACATTATTCGGGACACAAGAGAAAAAACCCAAGCATTTTTCTTTATTCAGCTGCAGTCCAGAAACACCAGAAAATTGCAGAACAGAGTCGAGCAAAAGTCTTATCGAATTAGACTCACCCTTGCAGAACAGAAAAATATCATCGGCGAAAATTACATGACTGAGCTGTAAAGGTTTGGTGCGCCAGTGAAAATTAAAGGAATCATCAGAGTTAAGTTTAGCCTTTAGGAAACTAGACAAAACTTCCATACTAAGCACAAAAAGGTAGGGAGAAAGCGGGTCTCCCTGCCTTAATCCGTTTCGACCCTGAAAAAACCCCTCAAGAACTCCATTGATTTTGAGCGAGTACATGCAACCCGTTACACACTGCTTAATCCAGCTGATAAAATTAATCGGAAAATGCATAGCCTGCAAGACTTTGAGAAGAAAATCCCAGTTCAAGCTATCAAACGCTTTATGGATATCCAACTTGAAAGCACTTCGAGAAATCCCATCAGCTTTATGATAATCTCTACAAATTGCTTGTACCAACATGATGTTATCCCCAATAATTCTGCCAGGAACAAAAGCGGATTGATTGAGCGAGATGAGAGAAGAAATGACTTTTTTAATCCTTCCAGATAGCATTTTACTAATGCATTTGTATAAGGTGTTACAACACGATATAGGCCGGTAATGCTCAATCTTGGAAGGATTTATGCGTTTAGGGATCAAGGCAATAGCAGTGGCATTAACACTCCTGGGAAGCTCCAAAGAACTGAAGAAATGCAATATACAGTTAGTCACATCAGGACCTATAATGTTCCAGGCAGCCAGAAAGAATTCAGGGGTCAAACCATCCGGTCCAGGACTCTTTCGCTTTGCCATTCTCTTGAGAGTATCAAACACATCCTGCTCGGAGAAAGGAGCTTCGAGAATTCTCTGTTGAACATTAGATAGATGTGGCAACTCAACCTCTCGGATAAAACTGTCGAAATTATCCACAGGATGAACAGAACCCAAGAGGTTTTTATAGTAATCAACAGCATTCAGAGCTATATCTTGGTGAGTATTAAGAGTATTACCGAGAGAATCCTCAAGCATCAAGATTTTGTTAACATTCCAGCGGCTTTTACAAGAATGATGGAAGAAAGAATTGTTTCCATCACCCAATGCCAGCCACTTAACCCTCGATTTCTGGCGTAGGAATGATTCCTCAGCAGAGAGAGCAATTTGGAGAGCATCACAGAGTCTAGCTTCAGTATCGTAAACATTAGAAGGAGGAAGAGAAGGCATACTTTCCTGGAAAGCATAGAGGGCATTCCTAGCAGCCAACACAGCCTCATGGAGGTTCCCAGAAGAGCGATTAAGAAGTTTGAGAGCAGCCTTAACTCTCTTCAGTTTTGTAGACAAGATATACCAGGGGTCCCCAACAATAGGGCAATTCCAAGCTTCTTTAACAGTTCGAGCAAAATCAGGATGATCAATGATGAACTGAAAAATTTGGAAGGGCTTAAGGAGCTTCACGTGATGAATACCCAAGAAAATCACAGCTGGATTATGGTCAGAGAGACCCCTTGGAAAAAACTGAGCTTTAGCCATAGGAAACGAAGACAGCCAAGCATCATTAACCATAACTCGATCCAATTTTTTTTCCACAGGAGATACATGACTGCAATCCCTCCAAGTATACAGATTACCAGAAAATTGAAGATCAAAAATACCAAGAGCTTCGACAGCTGATTTAAATTCACGCATATCAATAGAATAACCAGAAAAATTATTGGAGTCCTCCCAACTAAGACAGACATTATAATCTCCAGTTAAAATCCAAGGGGAAGCATCATCAAGAGTCCTTTTAAACATCAACAGATCCTGCCATAGTAATCTACGAGCTATATGATCATTAAATGCATAAATGAACGAAACAAAAAACTCAACATGAGACTCAGCAGCAGAGACTTTACAAGAGATATGTTGAGCATGAAATTTGCAGTCAGAAATCGTCCACAAATCGGGGTCCCAACCAAGCCAAATTCTGCCATTATGATGATGATCATAATTAAAAAGCCAACTAAATCTGGGAGCAACCAGTTTAGAAACAAAAGCGGCGTTTTCCTTTTTAACATGAGTCTCCACGAGGGCAATAAGGCCAAGTTTATTAGAAGCAATGAAATCCTTGTAGAAGGAAGTCTTGTTATTAAGCCCTCGAGTATTGTAGGAACAAAAAATCATTTAAACAAAATCAGTGTTTAAATGGAGGGGTCTTACCCCCCGATCTCCGAGCCTTCTTCCGCTGATTTTTAGATAAAGTGCGAGACAGAGCATTGTAAATGGGCATAGCACTGGCAGTTGGAGCAGAGATCTCAAGAGCAGGAGATGAGACAGGAGCTTTAGCAACAGGGACAGTGGCTTGTTTTGAAGAATCAGAGTTCCCAGAGGTGCCAGACTTTCGTTTCACTTGCTGCCAATCAGAGGCATCTTCCACTTCAACAACAGGAGTATCAGAAGCATCAATATTCTGATCTTTGACGGGCTTTTCCTCAGAAAAAATTGAAGGAGGATCTGAGATACTATCCGATGGCAAATGTATAGGCTGCACAGGCTGTTCTTTCCTAACCCATTGCCTTGTGACTTTCGGACAAGCGCCTACTAAATGACCCAATGACTTACAACCTTCACAAATCAGAGGTTTTGAGGGGTAGCTAACCAACACTTTCTCAACAGAGATCACCTCCGTAGCCGGGTCCAGAACTTCAACATCTAAACAAGTAGGCAGAGAGTTACCAATACTATAGTCAACGCACAATTTGGCGAAAGGCAAGACCTCCAAGCGCGAGGTGTTTTCATCAGCACAGAGAGGTTTCCCAATGCTACTAGCCAACCAGCTCAATCCTTCTCTAGTCCAATAAGAGTCTGGGACATTCTCAAACTTTACCCACAACGGCATACTAGTTTTCTTGCAAGGTTTAATTCCCCATGGGTTTACAATCAGAGGGCGCCTATCAATAAACCACGTTCCTCTAGCCAAAACTCCATTAATGCCACTAAAATCTTTGAAAAAAAACAGGAAAGTACGACTGTCTTTCTGAGAAATATGGGTCAGACCTTTATGCTCCCAAGTTTTTCTAGCAAAGTCAGCTACTTTAGAATAAGGAAGATAGCCCTTTGAAAAGGAACCTACCAAACAATATTTGAACTTATCATTACCTTGTTTCAATATCTCAACAGGGGGAGAAATTGTTGTGGTACCAGCAGGAATTTTAATGAAATCGAACTCCACAGGAGGGGACTTTGAAACATGCTCATTAACCACTTGCGACCAAGATTTTTTAGGCTCAACTCTTTCAGATTTTTCACCAGACAACTGACCTTCAACATGAATCTGTGTAGCAACAGCATTCTCCTCAATTTTCCCCTTCATTTTATCCTTTAATAGATCCGGAGCATTCACACTTTCCACAGGTCCAGTAGAGCTAAAATTTCCAGCATTTCTAATTGGCAATTCATCAAGCACCTTCTGAGCAATATTTTCATCCCGTGGCTCCTTCAAGGGGGGTAACCCAAATTCATCCCGAGAGGGTATGCGACAACCAGATCCTTCCAACCCTGAAGCTGCAAGAACATTTTCCTCACTAAAACCCTGAGACTTTAAGAAGTGGAGAACCTGGTTAAGCTTAGTCCTGGTGCGGACAAGATCATCCCGCTCATGTTTTGACACTTGCATCATAGCATGAACTGTGGCACTGGTATTCTTGTTACAGTGCGCGATAGCAGAGTTTGGCGACAGAGGCTCATCGTCACTTGAAACATAGTCTTCAACAGTACCTTCAGCAACAACCGGAATCCCACCAGAGCAGCTGGGATGAACCACCCTTGTACCACCGAGAGCTTCGGACTCAGTGTGAGAAGGCTCCGAGAACCCCTCCTTTCCAGATCCAGAGAAAATCTCTTGAAAAACAGCAGCAGAGATAGCAATAGGGGCACCCCCTTCAAGAACAGAGTATTCAAGACACTCACCATCGTGATCTACAGGAAACCCTTGCGAATTAACATTCGAATCACTCATTATTACAAACGCTCGAAAGGAAAATAACTCACAAATAGGTGTTTAATAGTATATAATAAGAAATTTAGGTGAAGATTTGGTGAAGAAGAAGAGAAAAAGGCTAAGGCGATAGGGTTTGTGTTAAAGAAAGAGCGGCTGAAAACTAGGGTTCTAAGGGTTCTAACCTAGAGAGAAGGGAGAGGAAATATCTAGAGAGAGAAACATTTTTAACTTGACTCTGACTCGACTGCAGTTGGTGTTGAAAACAACTTGTAGCTTCATTTTCGGTTGTTTGAAGTTGGAAACAACTTTTAGTTTCATCTTTACTCGTTTGAGCTCGGAAACAACTTGTAGCTTCATTATTGACTCGATTGAAGTTGGAAACAACTTGTAGCTTCATTATTGACTCGATTGAAGTTGGAAACAACTTGTAGCTTCATTTTCGGTTGTTTGAAGTTCGAAACAACTTGTAGCTTCATTTCCAGTTGTTTGAAGTTGGAAACAACTTTTAGTTTCATCTTTTCTCGTTTGAGCCCGGAAACAACTTGTGGCTTCATCATTGACTCAATTGAGGTTAGAAACAACTTGTAGCTTTATTTCAGACTTGTTTGATGTTGAAAACAACTTGTAGCTTAATTTTCGGTTGTTTGAAGTTCGAAACAACTTGTAGCTTCATTATTGACTCGATTGAAGTTGGAAACAACTTGTAACTTCATTTCAGACAGGTTTGAAGTTCAAAACAATTTGTAGCTTCATTTTCGGTTGTTGGAAGTTGGAAACGACTTTTAGTTTCATCTTTACTCGTTTGAGCCCGGAAACAACTTGTGGCTTCATTATTGACTCCATTGAAGTTCGAAACAACTTGTAGCTTCATTATTGACTCGATTGAAGTTGGAAACAACTTGTAGCTTCATTATTGACTCGATTGAAGTTGAAAACAACTTGTAGCTTCATTTCAGACTTGTTTGAAGTTGAAAACATTTGTAGCTTTATTTTCGGTTGTTTGAAGTTGGAAACAACTTTTAGTTTCATCTTTACTCGTTTGAGCCTAGAAACAACTTGTAGCTTCATTATTTACTCGATTGAAGTTGGAAACAACTTGTAGCTTCATTTCAGACTTGTTTGAAGTTGAAAACAACTTGTAGCTTCATTTTCAGTTTTTTGAAGTTGGAAACAGCTTTTAGCTTCATCTTTTCTCGTTTGAGCCCGAAAACAACTTGTAGCTTCATTATTGACTCGATTGAAGTTGGAAACAACTTGTAGCTTTATTTCAGACTTGTTTGATGTTCAAAACAACTTGTAGCTTCATTTTCGGTTGTTTGAAGTTAGAAACAACTTTTAGTTTCATCTTTACTCGTTTGAGCCCGAAAACAACTTGTAGCTTCATTATTGACTCGATTGAAGTTGGAAACAACTTGTAGCTTCATTTCAGACTTGTTTGATGTTGAAAACAACTTGTAGCTTCATTTTCAGTTGTTTGAAGTTCGAAACAACTTTTAGTTTCATGTTTACTCGTTTGAGCCCGGAAACAACTTGTAGCTTCATTATTGACTCGATTGAAGTTGGAAATAATTTGTAGCTTCATTTCAGACTTGTTTGATGTTGAAAACAACTTGTAGCTTCATTTTCGGTTGTTTGAAGTTGGAAACAACTTTTAGTTTCATCTTTACTCGTTTGAGCTCAGAAACAACTTGTAGCTTCATTGTTGACTCGATTGAAGTTGGAAACAACTTGTAACTTCATTTCAGACAGGTTTGAAGTTCAAAACAACTTGTAGCTTCATTTTCGGTTGTTGGAAGTTGGAAACGACTTTTAGTTTCATCTTTACTCGTTTGAGCCCGGAAACAACTTGTAGCTTCATTATTGACTCGATTGAAGTTGGAAACAACTTGTAGCTTCATTATTGACTCGATTGAAGTTGAAAACAACTTGTAGCTTCATTTCAGACTTGTTTGAAGTTGAAAACATTTGTAGCTTTATTTTCGGTTGTTTGAAGTTGGAAACAACTTTTAGTTTCATCTTTACTCGTTTGAGCCCAGAAACAACTTGTAGCTTCATTATTTACTCGATTGAAGTTGGAAACAACTTGTAGCTTCATTTCAGACTTGTTTGAAGTTGAAAACAACTTGTAGCTTCATTTTCAGTTTTTTGAAGTTGGAAACAGCTTTTAGCTTCATCTTTTCTCGTTTGAGCCCGAAAACAACTTGTAGCTTCATTATTGACTCGATTGAAGTTGGAAACAACTTGTAGCTTTATTTCAGACTTGTTTGATGTTCAAAACAACTTGTAGCTTCATTTTCGGTTGTTTGAAGTTAGAAACAACTTTTAGTTTCATCTTTACTCGTTTGAGCCCGGAAACAACTTGTAGCTTCATTATTGACTCGATTGAAGTTGGAAACAACTTGTAACTTCATTTCAGACTTGTTTGATGTTGAAAACAACTTGTAGCTTCATTTTCGGTTGTTTGAAGTTCGAAACAACTTTTAGTTTCATGTTTACTCGTTTGAGCCCGGAAACAACTTGTAGCTTCATTATTGACTCGATTGAAGTTGGAAATAATTTGTAGCTTCATTTCAGACTTGTTTGATGTTGAAAACAACTTGTAGCTTCATTTTCGGTTGTTTGAAGTTGGAAACAACTTTTAGTTTCATCTTTACTCGTTTGAGCTCGGAAACAACTTGTAGCTTCATTATTGACTCGATTGAAGTTGGAAACAACTTGTAGCTTCATTATTGACTCGATTGAAGTTGGAAACAACTTGTAGCTTCATTTTCGGTTGTTTGAAGTTCGAAACAACTTGTAGCTTCATTTCCAGTTGTTTGAAGTTGGAAACAACTTTTAGTTTCATCTTTTCTCGTTTGAGCCCGGAAACAACTTGTGGCTTCATCATTGACTCAATTGAGGTTAGAAACAACTTGTAGCTTTATTTCAGACTTGTTTGATGTTGAAAACAACTTGTAGCTTAATTTTCGGTTGTTTGAAGTTCGAAACAACTTGTAGCTTCATTTTCAGTTGTTTGAAGTTGGAAACAACTTTTAGTTTCTTCTTTTCTCGTTTGAGCCCGGAAACAACTTGTAGCTTCATTATTGACTCGATTGACGTTGGAAACAACTTGTAGTTTTATTTCAGACATGTTTGACGTTGAAAACAACTTGTAGCTTCATTTTTGGTTGTTTGAAGTTAGAAACAACTTTTAGTTTCATCTTTACTCGTTTGAGCCCGGAAAGAACTTGTAGCTTCATTATTGACTCGATTGAAGTTGGAAAGAACTTGTAGCTTAATTTCAGACTTGTTTGATGTTGAAAACAACTTGTAGCTTCATTTTCGGTTGTTTGAAGTTAGAAACAACTTTTAGTTTCATCTTTACTCGTTTGAGCCCGAAAACAACTTGTAGCTTCATTATTGACTCGATTGAAGTTGGAAACAACTTGTAGCTTCATTTCAGACTTGTTTGATGTTGAAAACAACTTGTAGCTTCATTTTCAGTTGTTTGAAGTTCGAAACAACTTTTAGTTTCATCTTTACTCGTTTGAGCCCGAAAACAACTTGTAGCTTCATTATTGACTCGATTGAAGTTGGAAACAACTTGTAGCTTCATTTCAGACTTGTTTGATGTTGAAAACAACTTGTAGCTTCATTTTCAGTTGTTTGAAGTTCGAAACAACTTTTAGTTTCATGTTTACTCGTTTGAGCCCGGAAACAACTTGTAGCTTCATTATTGACTCGATTGAAGTTGGAAATAATTTGTAGCTTCATTTCAGACTTGTTTGATGTTGAAAACAACTTGTAGCTTCATTTTCGGTTGTTTGAAGTTGGAAACAACTTTTAGTTTCATCTTTACTCGTTTGAGCTCGGAAACGACTTGTAGCTTCATTGTTGACTCGATTGAAGTTGGAAACAACTTGTAACTTCATTTCAGACAGGTTTGAAGTTCAAAACAACTTGTAGCTTCATTTTCGGTTGTTGGAAGTTGGAAACGACTTTTAGTTTCATCTTTACTCGTTTGAGCCCGGAAACAACTTGTAGCTTCATTATTGACTCCATTGAAGTTCGAAACAACTTGTAGCTTCATTATTGACTCGATTGAAGTTGGAAACAACTTGTAGCTTCATTATTGACTCGATTGAAGTTGAAAACAACTTGTAGCTTCATTTCAGACTTGCTTGAAGTTGAAAACATTTGTAGCTTTATTTTCGGTTGTTTGAAGTTGGAAACAACTTTTAGTTTCATCTTTACTCGTTTGAGCCCAGAAACAACTTGTAGCTTCATTATTTACTCGATTGAAGTTGGAAACAACTTGTAGCTTCATTTCAGACTTGTTTGAAGTTGAAAACAACTTGTAGCTTCATTTTCAGTTTTTTGAAGTTGGAAACAGCTTTTAGCTTCATCTTTTCTCGTTTGAGCCCGAAAACAACTTGTAGCTTCATTATTGACTCGATTGAAGTTGGAAACAACTTGTAGCTTTATTTCAGACTTGTTTGATGTTCAAAACAACTTGTAGCTTCATTTTCGGTTGTTTGAAGTTAGAAACAACTTTTAGTTTCATCTTTACTCGTTTGAGCCCGGAAACAACTTGTAGCTTCATTATTGACTCGATTGAAGTTGGAAACAACTTGTAGCTTCATTTCAGACTTGTTTGATGTTGAAAACAACTTGTAGCTTCATTTTCGGTTGTTTGAAGTTGGAAACAACTTTTAGTTTCATCTTTACTCGTTTGAGCTCGGAAACAACTTGTAGCTTCATTATTGACTCGATTGAAGTTGGAAACAACTTGTAGCTTCATTATTGACTCGATTGAAGTTGGAAACAACTTGTAGCTTCATTTTCGGTTGTTTGAAGTTCGAAACAACTTGTGGCTTCATTTCCAGTTGTTTGAAGTTGGAAACAACTTTTAGTTTCATCTTTTCTCGTTTGAGCCCGGAAACAACTTGTGGCTTCATCATTGACTCAATTTAGGTTAGAAACAACTTGTAGCTTTATTTCAGACTTGTTTGATGTTGAAAACAACTTGTAGCTTAATTTTCGGTTGTTTGAAGTTCGAAACAACTTGTAGCTTCATTTTCAGTTGTTTGAAGTTGGAAACATCTTTTAGTTTCTTCTTTTCTCGTTTGAGCCCGGAAACAACTTGTAGCTTCATTATTGACTCGATTGACGTTGGAAACAACTTGTAGTTTTATTTCAGACATGTTTGACGTTGAAAACAACTTGTAGCTTCATTTTTGGTTGTTTGAAGTTAGAAACAACTTTTAGTTTCATCTTTACTCGTTTGAGCCCGGAAAGAACTTGTAGCTTCATTATTGACTCGATTGAAGTTGGAAAGAACTTGTAGCTTAATTTCAGACTTGTTTGATGTTGAAAACAACTTGTAGCTTCATTTTCGGTTGTTTGAAGTTAGAAACAACTTTTAGTTTCATCTTTACTCGTTTGAGCCCGAAAACAACTTGTAGCTTCATTATTGACTCGATTGAAGTTGGAAACAACTTGTAGCTTCATTTCAGACTTGTTTGATGTTGAAAACAACTTGTAGCTTCATTTCAGTTGTTTGAAGTTCGAAACAACTTTTAGTTTCATCTTTACTCGTTTGAGCCCGAAAACAACTTGTAGCTTCATTATTGACTCGATTGAAGTTGGAAACAACTTGTAGCTTCATTTCAGACTTGTTTGATGTTGAAAACAACTTGTAGCTTCATTTTCAGTTGTTTGAAGTTCGAAACAACTTTTAGTTTCATGTTTACTCGTTTGATCCCGGAAACAACTTGTAGCTTCATTATTGACTCGATTGAAGTTGGAAATAATTTGTAGCTTCATTTCAGACTTGTTTGATGTTGAAAACAACTTGTAGCTTCATTTTCGGTTGTTTGAAGTTGGAAACAACTTTTAGTTTCATCTTTACTCGTTTGAGCTCGGAAACGACTTGTAGCTTCATTGTTGACTCGATTGAAGTTGGAAACAACTTGTAACTTCATTTCAGACAGGTTTGAAGTTCAAAACAACTTGTAGCTTCATTTTCGGTTGTTGGAAGTTGGAAACGACTTTTAGTTTCATCTTCACTCGTTTGAGCCCGGAAACAACTTGTAGCTTCATTATTGACTCCATTGAAGTTCGAAACAACTTGTAGCTTCATTATTGACTCGATTGAAGTTGGAAACAACTTGTAGCTTCATTATTGACTCGATTGAAGTTGAAAACAACTTGTAGCTTCATTTCAGACTTGTTTGAAGTTGAAAACATTTGTAGCTTTATTTTCGGTTGTTTGAAGTTGGAAACAACTTTTAGTTTCATCTTTACTCGTTTGAGCCCAGAAACAACTTGTAGCTTCATTATTTACTCGATTGAAGTTGGAAACAACTTGTAGCTTCATTTCAGACTTGTTTGAAGTTGAAAACAACTTGTAGCTTCATTTTCAGTTTTTTGAAGTTGGAAACAGCTTTTAGCTTCATCTTTTCTCGTTTGAGCCCGAAAACAACTTGTAGCTTCATTATTGACTCGATTGAAGTTGGAAACAACTTGTAGCTTAATTTCAGACTTGTTTGATGTTCAAAACAACTTGTAGCTTCATTTTCGGTTGTTTGAAGTTAGAAACAACTTTTAGTTTCATCTTTACTCGTTTGAGCCCGGAAACAACTTGTAGCTTCATTATTGACTCGATTGAAGTTGGAAACAACTTGTAGCTTCATTTCAGACTTGTTTGATGTTGAAAACAACTTGTAGCTTCATTTTCGGTTGTTTGAAGTTCGAAACAACTTTTAGTTTCATGTTTACTCGTTTGAGCCCGGAAACAACTTGTGGCTTCATTATTGACTCGATTGAAGTTGGAAATAATTTGTAGCCTCATTTCAGACTTGTTTGATGTTGAAAACAACTTGTAGCTTCATTTTCGGTTGTTTGAAGTTGGAAACAAGTTTTAGTTTCATCTTTACTCGTTTGAGCTCGGAAACAACTTGTAGCTTCATTATTGACTCGATTGAAGTTGGAAACAACTTGTAGCTTCATTATTGACTCGATTGAAGTTGGAAACAACTTGTAGCTTCATTTTCGGTTGTTTGAAGTTCGAAACAACTTGTAGCTTCATTTCCAGTTGTTTGAAGTTGGAAACAACTTTTAGTTTCATCTTTTCTCGTTTGAGCCCGGAAACAACTTGTGGCTTCATTATTGACTCAATTGAAGTTAGAAACAACTTGTAGCTTTATTTCAGACTTGTTTGATGTTGAAAACAACTTGTAGCTTAATTTTCGGTTGTTTGAAGTTCGAAAAAACTTTTAGTTTCATCTTTACTCGTTTGAGCCCGGAAACAACTTGTAGCTTCATTATTGAATCGATTGAAGTTGGAAACAACTTGTAACTTCATTTCAGACAGGTTTGAAGTTGAAAACAACTTGTAGCTTCATTTTCGGTTGTTTGAAATTGGAAGCCACTTTTAGTTTCATCTTTACTCGTTTGAGCTCGGAAACAACTTGTAGCTTCATTATTGACTCGATTGAAGTTGGAAACAACTTGTAACTTCATTTCAGACACGTTTGAAGTTCAAAACAACTTGTAGCTTCATTTTCGGTTGTTGGAAGTTGGAAACGACTTTTAGTTTCATCTTTACTCGTTTGAGCCCGGAAACAACTTGTAGCTTCATTATTGACTCGATTGAAGTTCGAAACAACTTGTAGCTTCATTATTGACTCGATTGAAGTTGGAAACAACTTGTAGCTTCATTATTGACTCGATTGAAGTTGGAAACAACTTGTAGCTTCATTTCAGACTTGTTTGAAGTTGAAAACATTTGTAGCTTTATTTTCGGTTGTTTGAAGTTGGAAACAACTTTTAGTTTCATCTTTACTCGTTTGAGCCCAGAAACAACTTGTAGCTTCATTATTTACTCGATTGAAGTTGGAAATAATTTGTAGCTTCATTTCAGACTTGTTTGATGTTGAAAACAACTTGTAGCTTCATTTTCGGTTGTTTGAAGTTGGAAACAACTTTTAGTTTCATCTTTACTCGTTTGAGCTCGGAAACAACTTGTAGCTTCATTATTGACTCGATTGAAGTTGGAAACAACTTGTAGCTTCATTATTGACTCGATTGAAGTTGGAAACAACTTGTAGCTTCATTTTCGGTTGTTTGAAGTTCGAAACAACTTCTAGCTTCATTTCCAGTTGTTTGAAGTTGGAAACAACTTTTAGTTTCTTTTTTTCTCGTTTGAGCCCGGAAACAACTTGTGGCTTCATTATTGACTCAATTGAAGTTAGAAACAACTTGTAGCTTTATTTCAGACTTGTTTGATGTTGAAAACAACTTGTAGCTTAATTTTCGGTTGTTTGAAGTTCGAAACAACTTGTAGCTTCATTTTCAGTTGTTTGAAGTTGGAAACAACTTTTAGTTTCTTCTTTTCTCGTTTGAGCCCGGAAACAACTTGTAGTTTCATTATTGACTCGATTGAAGTTGGAAACAACTTGTAGTTTTATTTCAGACTTGTTTGACGTTGAAAACAACTTGTAGCTTCATTTTTGGTTGTTTGAAGTTAGAAACAACTTTTAGTTTCATCTTTACTCGTTTGAGCCCGGAAAGAACTTGTAGCTTCATTATTGACTCGATTGAAGTTGGAAACAACTTGTAGCTTAATTTCAGACTTGTTTGATGTTGAAAACAACTTGTAGCTTAATTTTCGGTTGTTTGAAGTTCGAAAAAACTTTTAGTTTCATCTTTACTCGTTTGAGCCCGGAAACAACTTGTAGCTTCATTATTGAATCGATTGAAGTTGGAAACAACTTGTAACTTCATTTCAGACAGGTTTGAAGTTGAAAACAACTTGTAGCTTCATTTTCGGTTGTTTGAAGTTGGAACCCACTTTTAGTTTCATCTTTACTCGTTTGAGCTCGGAAACAACTTGTAGCTTCATTATTGACTCGATTGAAGTTGGAAACAACTTGTAACTTCATTTCAGACAGGTTTGAAGTTCAAAACAACTTGTAGCTTCATTTTCGGTTGTTGGAAGTTGGAAACGACTTTTAGTTTCATCTTTACTCGTTTGTGCCCGGAAACAACTTGTAGCTTCATTATTGACTCGATTGAAGTTCGAAACAACTTGTAGCTTCATTATTGACTCGATTGAAGTTGGAAACAACTTGTAGCTTCATTATTGACTCGATTGAAGTTGGAAACAACTTGTAGCTTCATTTCAGACTTGTTTGAAGTTGAAAACATTTGTAGCTTTATTTTCGGTTGTTTGAAGTTGGAAACAACTTTTAGTTTCATCTTTACTCGTTTGAGCCCAGAAACAACTTGTAGCTTCATTACTTACTCGATTGAAGTTGGAAAAAACTTGTAGCTTCATTTCAGACTTGTTTGAAGTTGAAAACAACTTGTAGGTTCATTTTCAGTTGTTTGAAGTTGGAAACAACTTTTAGTTTCATCTTTTCTCGTTTGAGCCCGGAAACAACTTGTAGCTTCATTATTGACTAGATTGAAGTTGGAAACAACTTGTAGTTTTATTTCAGACTTGTTTGACGTTGAAAACAACTTGTAGCTTCATTTTTGGTTGTTTGAAGTTAGAAACAACTTTTAGTTTCATCTTTACTCGTTTGAGCCCGGAAACAACTTGTAGCTTCATTATTGACTCGATTGAAGTTGGAAACAACTTGTAGCTTAATTTCAGACTTGTTTGATGTTGAAAACAACTTGTAGCTTAATTTTCGGTTGTTTGAAGTTCAAAACAACTTTTAGTTTCATCTTTACTCGTTTGAGCCCGGAAACAACTTGTAGCTTCATTATTGAATCGATTGAAGTTGGAAGCAACTTGTAACTTCATTTCAGACAGGTTTGAAGTTGAAAACAACTTGTAGCTTCATTTTCGGTTGTTTGAAGTTGGAAGCCACTTTTAGTTTCATCTTTACTCGTTTGAGCTCGGAAACAACTTGTAGCTTCATTATTGACTCGATTGAAGTTGGAAACAACTTGTAACTTCATTTCAGACAGGTTTAAAGTTCAAAACAACTTGTAGCTTCATTTTCGGTTGTTGGAAGTTGGAAACGACTTTTAGTTTCATCTTTACTCGTTTGAGCCCGGAAACAACTTGTAGCTTCATTATTGACTCGATTGAAGTTCGAAACAACTTGTAGCTTCATTATTGACTCGATTGAAATTGGAAACAACTTGTAGCTTTATTATTGACTCGATTGAAGTTGAAAACAACTTGTAGCTTCATTTCATACTTGTTTGAAGTTGAAAACATTTGTAGCTTTATTTTCGGTTGTTTGAAGTTGGAAACAACTTTTAGTTTCATCTTTACTTGTTTGAGCCCAGAAACAACTTGTAGCTTCATTATTTACTCGATTGAAGTTGGAAATAACTTGTAGCTTCATTTCAGACTTGTTTGAAGTTGAAAACAACTTGTAGCTTAATTTTCGGTTGTTTGAAGTTCGAAAAAACTTTTAGTTTCATCTTTACTCGTTTGAGCCCGGAAACAACTTGTAGCTTCATTATTGAATCGATTGAAGTTGGAAACAACTTTTAACTTCATTTCAGACAGGTTTGAAGTTGAAAACAACTTGTAGCTTCATTTTCGGTTGTTTGAAGTTGGAAGCCACTTTTAGTTTCATCTTTACTCGTTTGAGCTCGGAAACAACTTGTAGCTTCATTATTGACTCGATTGAAGTTGGAAACAACTTGTAACTTCATTTCAGACAGGTTTGAAGTTCAAAACAACTTGTAGCTTCATTTTCGGTTGTTGGAAGTTGGAAACGACTTTTAGTTTCATCTTTACTCGTTTGAGCCCGGAAACAACTTGTAGCTTCATTATTGACTGGATTGAAGTTCGAAATAACTTGTAGCTTCATTATTGACTCGATTGAAGTTGGAAACAACTTGTAGCTTCATTATTGACTCGATTGAAGTTGGAAACAACTTGTAGCTTCATTTCAGACTTGTTTGAAGTTGAAAACATTTGTAGCTTTATTTTCGGTTGTTTGAAGTTGGAAACAACTTTTAGTTTCATCTTTACTCGTTTGAGCCCAGAAACAACTTGTAGCTTCATTATTTACTCGATTGAAGTTGGAAATAATTTGTAGCTTCATTTCAGACTTGTTTGATGTTGAAAACAACTTGTAGCTTCATTTTCGGTTGTTTGAAGTTGGAAACAACTTTTAGTTTCATCTTTATTCGTTTGAGCTCGGAAACAACTTGTAGCTTCATTATTGACTCGATTGAAGTTGGAAACAACTTGTAGCTTCATTATTGACTCGATTGAAGTTGGAAACAACTTGTAGCTTCATTTTCGGTTGTTTGAAGTTCGAAACAACTTGTAGCTTCATTTCCAGTTGTTTGAAGTTGGAAACAACTTTTAGTTTCATCTTTTCTCGTTTGAGCCCGGAAACAACTTGTGGCTTCATTATTGACTCAATTGAAGTTAGAAACAACTTGTAGCTTTATTTCAGACTTGTTTGATGTTGAAAACAACTTGTAGCTTAATTTTCGGTTGTTTGAAGTTCGAAAAAACTTTTAGTTTCATCTTTACTCGTTTGAGCCCGGAAACAACTTGTAGCTTCATTATTGAATCGATTGAAGTTGGAAGCAACTTGTAACTTCATTTCAGACAGGTTTGAAGTTGAAAACAACTTGTAGCTTCATTTTCGGTTGTTTGAAGTTGGAAGCCACTTTTAGTTTCATCTTTACTCGTTTGAGCTCGGAAACAACTTGTAGCTTCATTATTGACTCGATTGAAGTTGGAAACAACTTGTAACTTCATTTCAGACAGGTTTAAAGTTCAAAACAACTTGTAGCTTCATTTTCGGTTGTTGGAAGTTGGAAACGACTTTTAGTTTCATCTTTACTCGTTTGAGCCCGGAAACAACTTGTAGCTTCATTATTGACTCGATTGAAGTTCGGAACAACTTGTAGCTTCATTATTGACTCGATTGAAATTGGAAACAACTTGTAGCTTTATTATTGACTCGATTGAAGTTGAAAACAACTTGTAGCTTCATTTCAGACTTGTTTGAAGTTGAAAACATTTGTAGCTTTATTTTCGGTTGTTTGAAGTTGGAAACAACTTTTAGTTTCATCTTTACTTGTTTGAGCCCAGAAACAACTTGTAGCTTCATTATTTACTCGATTGAAGTTGGAAATAACTTGTAGCTTCATTTCAGACTTGTTTGAAGTTGAAAACAACTTGTAGCTTAATTTTCGGTTGTTTGAAGTTCGAAAAAACTTTTAGTTTCATCTTTACTCGTTTGAGCCCGGAAACAACTTGTAGCTTCATTATTGAATCGATTGAAGTTGGAAACAACTTTTAACTTCATTTCAGACAGGTTTGAAGTTGAAAACAACTTGTAGCTTCATTTTCGGTTGTTTGAAGTTGGAAGCCACTTTTAGTTTCATCTTTACTCGTTTGAGCTCGGAAACAACTTGTAGCTTCATTATTGACTCGATTGAAGTTGGAAACAACTTGTAACTTACTAAGTTACTTAGTGTATTCCAACATTCCCAAATCTAGACGAAGCTTAGAGTATCGTTCAGAATGTAATGGTTTTGTGAAGATATCAGCAACATTATTTTCTGTTTCAATGTGAGTCATCTTTATATCTCCTTTGTTGACGTGATCTCGCAGAAAGTGATGTCTCACATCGATATGCTTTGATCTTGAGTGCAACACAGGGTTTTTACTCAGATCGATTGCACTAGTGTTATCACATAGGATAGAGATAACATCGAAATTTTTGTTATAGTCAGCCAAAGTTTGTTTCATCCAAAGGATTTGAGCACAGCACTTTGCAGCTGCTATATACTCAGCTTCAGTGGTGGATATTGATACGGAATTTTGTTTCTTAGAGAACCAGGAAACAAGGCATCCACCAAGAAACTGACAAGTGCCACTTGTGCTTTTTCTGTCAACTAGATGTCCAGCATAATCAGAATCAGAAAAACACACTAAGTCGAATGACAGTCCTTTTGGATACCATAGACCGAGCTCAGTAGTGCCTTTTAAATATCTCAAGATTCTTTTGACAGCGGATAAATGAGATTCCTTAGGTGCTACCTGAAATCGTGCACACTTGCAGACACTATATTGAATATCGGGTCTACTTGCAGTGATGTAAAGCAAGCTTCCAATCATTCCTCGATATTTCTTTGTGTCTACAGGAATCCCTTTTGGATCTTCCGTTAATTTGTCAGAAGTAGACATAGGCGTAGAGATGGGTCTAGCATCATCCATTTCGAACTTCTTTAATATCTCTTTGCAATACTTGGATTGTGAGATGTGAATACCTTCGTCAGATTGCCTTATTTGCAATCCCAAGAAGAAGTTTAATTCTCCCATCATGCTCATTTCAAATTCTTTGCTCATGCTATCTGAGAATTGTTTGCACATAGCATTATTTGTAGCTTCATTTTCAATTGTTTGAAGTTGGAAACAACTTTTAGTTTCATCTTTACTTGTTTGAGCCCCGAAACAACTTGTAGCTTCATTACTGACTCGATTGAAGTTGGAAACAAGTTTTAGCTTCATTTCAGACTTGTTTGATGTTGAAAACAACTTGTAGCTTCATTTTCAATTGGTTGAAGTTGGAAACAACTTTTAGTTTCATCTTTACTCGTTTGAGCCCCAAAACAACTTGTAGCTTCATTATTGACTCGATTGATGTTGGAAACAACTTGTAGCTTCATTATTGACTCGATTGAAGTTGGAAACAACTTGTAGCTTCATTTTCGGTTGTTTGAAGTTCGAAACAACTTGTAGCTTCATTTTCAGTTGTTTGAAGATGGAAACAACTTTTAGTTTCATCTTTTCTCGTTTGAGCCCGGAAATAACTTGTAGCTTCATTATTGACTCGATTGAAGTTGGAAACAACTTGTTGTTTTATTTCAGACTTGTTTGATGTTGAAAACAACTTGTAGCTTCATTTTTGGTTGTTTGAAGTTAGAAACAACTTTTAGTTTCATCTTTACTCGTTTGAGCCCGAAAACAACTTGTAGCTTCATTATTGACTCGATTGTAGTTGGAAACAACTTGTAGCTTCATTTTCGGTTGTTTGAAGTTGGAAGCGACATTTAGTTTCATCTTTACTCGTTTGAGCTCGGAAACAACTTGTAGCTTCATTATTGACTCGATTGTAGTTGGAAACAACTTGTAGCTTAATTTGAGACTTGTTTGATGTTGAAAACAACTTGTAGCTTCATTTTCGGTTGTTTGAAGTTAGAAACAACTTTTAGTTTCATCTTTACTCGTTTGAGCCCGGAAACAACTTGTAGCTTCATTATTGACTCGATTAAAGTTGGAAACAACTTGTAGCTTCATTTCAGACTTGTTTGATGTTGAAAACAACTTGTAGCTTCATTTTCGGTTGTTTGAAGTTGGAAACAACTTTTAGTTTCATCTTTACTCGTTTGAGCCCGGAAACAACTTGTAGCTTCATTATTGACTCGATTGAAGTTGGAAACAACTTGTAGCTTCATTTAAGACTTGTTTGATGTTGAAAACAACTTGTAGCTTCATTTTCGGTTGTTTGTAGTTGGAAACAACTTTTATTTTCATCTTTACTCGTTTGAGCCCGGAAACAACTTGTAGCTTCATTACTGACTCGATTGAAGTTGGAAACAAGTTTTAGCTTCATTTCAGACTTGTTTGATGTTGAAAACAACTTGTAGCTTCATTTTCAATTGGTTGAAGTTGGAAACAACTTTTAGTTTCATCTTTACTCGTTTGAGCCCCAAAACAACTTGTAGCTTCATTATTGACTCGATTGATGTTGGAAACAACTTGTAGCTTCATTATTGACTCGATTGAAGTTGGAAACAACTTGTAGCTTCATTTTCGGTGGTTTGAAGTTCGAAACAACTTGTAGCTTCATTTTCAGTTGTTTGAAGTTGGAAACAACTTTTAGTTTCATCTTTTCTCGTTTGAGCCCGGAAATAACTTGTAGCTTCATTATTGACTCGATTGAAGTTGGAAACAACTTGTAGTTTTATTTCAGACTTGTTTGATGTTGAAAACAACTTGTAGCTTCATTTTTGGTTGTTTGAAGTTAGAAACAACTTTTAGTTTCATCTTTACTCGTTTAAGCCCGGAAACAACTTGTAGCTTCATTATTGACTCGATTAAAGTTGGAAACAACTTGTAGCTTCATTTCACACTTGTTTGATGTTGAAAACAACTTGTAGCTTCATTTTCGGTTGTTTGAAGTTAGATACAACTTTTAGTTTCATCTTTACTCGTTTGAGCCCGGAAACAACTTGTAGCTTCATTATTGACTCGATTAAAGTTGGAAACAACTTGTAGCTTCATTTCAGACTTGTTTGATGTTGAAAACAACTTGTAGCTTCATTTTCGGTTGTTTGAAGTTGGAAACAACTTTTAGTTTCATCTTTACTCGTTTGAGCCCGGAAACAACTTGTAGCTTCATTATTGACTCGATTGAAGTTGGAAACAACTTGTAGCTTCATTTCAGACTTGTTTGATGTTGAAAACAACTTGTAGCTTCATTTTCGGTTGTTTGTAGTTGGAAACAACTTTTAGTTTCATCTTTACTCGTTTGAGCCCGGAAACAACTTGTAGCTTCATTACTGACTCGATTGAAGTTGGAAACAACTTGTAGCTTCATTTCAGACTTGTTTGATGTTGAAAACAACTTGTAGCTTCATTTTCAATTGTTTGAAGTTGGAAACAACTTTAAGTTTCATCTTTACTCGTTTGAGCCTCGAAACAACTTGTAGCTTCATTATTGACTCGATTGTAGTTGGAAACAACTTGTAGATTCATTATTGACTCGATTGAAGTTGGAAACAACTTGTAGCTTCATTTTCGGTTGTTTGAAGTTCGAAACAACTTGTAGCTTCATTTTCAGTTGTTTGAAGTTGGAAACAACTTTTAGTTTCATCTTTACTCGTTTGAGCCCGGAAACCACTTGTAGCTTCATTATTGAATCGATTGAAGTTGGAAACAACTTGTAACTTCATCTCAGACAGGTTTGAAGTTGAAAACAACTTGTAGCTTCATTTTCGGTTGTTTGAAGTTGGAAGCGACTTTTAGTTTCATCTTTACTCGTTTGAGCTCGGAAACAACTTGTAGCTTCGTTATTGACTCGATTGAAGTTGGAAACAACTTGTAACTTCATTTTAGACAGGTTTGAAGTTGAAAATAACTTGTAGCTTCATTTTCGGTTGTTTGAAGTTGGAAACGACTTTTAGTTTCATCTTTACTCGTTTGAGCCCGGAAACAACTTGTAGCTTCATTATTGACTCGATTGAAGTTGGAAACAACTTGTAGCTTCATTATTGACTCGATTGAAGTTGGAAACAACTTGTAGCTTCATTTCAGACTTGTTTGAAGTTGAAAACATTTGTAGCTTCATTTTTCGTTGTTTGAAGTTGGAAACAACTTTTAGTTTCATCTTTACTCGTTTGAGCCCGGAAACAACTTGTAACTTCATTATTGACTCGATTGAAGTTGGAAACAACTTGTAGCTTTATTGCAGACTTGTTTGATGTTGAAAACAACTTGTAGCTTCATTTTCGGTTGTTTGAAGTTAGAAACAACTTTAAGTTTCATCTTTACTCGTTTGAGCCCGGAAACAACTTGTAGCTTCATTATTTACTCGATTGAAGTTGGAAACAACTTGTAGCTTCATTTCAGACTTGTTTGATGTTGAAAACAACTTGTAGCTTCATTTTCGGTTGTTTGAAGTTGGGAACAACTCGGAAACAACTTGTAGCTTCATTATTGACTCTATTGAAGTTGGAAACAACTTGTAGCTTCATTTCAGACTTGTTTGATGTTGAAAACAACTTGTAGCTTCATTTTCGGTTGTTTGAAGTCTTTTAGTTTCATCTTTACTCGTTTGAGCCCGGAAACAACTTGTAGCTTCATTATTGACTCGATTGAAGTGGGAAACAACTTGTAGCTTCATTTCAGACTTGTTTGATGTTGAAAACAACTTGTAGCTTCATTTTCGGTTGTTTGAAGTTGGAAACAACTCGGAAACAACTTGTAGCTTCATTATTGACTCTATTGAAGTTGGAAACAACTTGTAGCTTCATTTCAGACTTGTTTGATGTTGAAAACAACTTGTAGCTTCATTTTCGGTTGTTTGAAGTCTTTTAGTTTCATCTTTACTCGTTTGAGCCCGGAAACAACTTGTAGCTTCATTATTGACTCGATTGAAGTTGGAAACAACTTGTAGCTTCATTTCAGACTTGTTTGATGTTGAAAACAACTTCTAGCTTCATTTTCGGTTGTTTGAAGTTGGAAACAACTTTTAGTTTCATATTTACTCGTTTGAGCCCGGAAACAACTTGTAGCTTCATTATTGACTCGATTGAAGTTGGAAACAACTTGTAGCTTCATTTAAGACTTGTTTGATGTTGAAAACAACTTGTAGCTTCATTTTCGGTTGTTTGAAGTTGGAAACAACTCGGAAACAACTTGTAGCTTCATTATTGACTCTATTGAAGTTGGAAAAAACTTGTAGCTTCATTTCAGACTTGTTTGATGTTGAAAACAACTTGTAGCTTCATTTTCGGTTGTTTGAAGTCTTTTAGTTTCATCTTTACTCGTTTGAGCCCGGAAACAACTTGTAGCTTCATTATTGACTCGATTGAAGTGGGAAACAACTTGTAGCTTCATTTCAGACTTGTTTGATGTTGAAAACAACTTGTAGCTTCATTTTCGGTTGTTTGAAGTTGGAAACAACTCAGAAACAACTTGTAGCTTCATTATTGACTCTATTGAAGTTGGAAACAACTTGTAGCTTCATTTCAGACTTGTTTGATGTTGAAAACAACTTGTAGCTTCATTTTCGGTTGTTTGAAGTCTTTTAGTTTCATCTTTACTCGTTTGAGCCCGGAAACAACTTGTAGCTTCATTATTGACTCGATTGAAGTTGGAAACAACTTGTAGCTTCATTTCAGACTTGTTTGATGTTGAAAACAACTTCTAGCTTCATTTTCGGTTGTTTGAAGTTGGAAACAACTTTTAGTTTCATATTTACTCGTTTGAGCCCGGAAACAACTTGTAGCTTCATTATTGACTCGATTGAAGTTGGAAACAACTTGTAGCTTCATTTCAGACTTGTTTGATGTTGAAAACAACTTGTAGCTTCATTTTCGGTTGTTTGAAGTTGGAAACAACTCGGAAACAACTTGTAGCTTCATTATTGACTCTATTGAAGTTGGAAAAAACTTGTAGCTTCATTTCAGACTTGTTTGATGTTGAAAACAACTTGTAGCTTCATTTTCGGTTGTTTGAAGTCTTTTAGTTTCATCTTTACTCGTTTGAGCCCGGAAACAACTTGTAGCTTCATTATTGACTCGATTGAAGTGGGAAACAACTTGTAGCTTCATTTCAGACTTGTTTGATGTTGAAAACAACTTGTAGCTTCATTTTCGGTTGTTTGAAGTTGGAAACAACTCGTAAACAACTTGTAGCTTCATTATTGACTCTATTGAAGTTGGAAACAACTTGTAGCTTCATTTCAGACTTGTTTGATGTTGAAAACAACTTGTAGCTTCATTTTCGGTTGTTTGAAGTCTTTTAGTTTCATCTTTACTCGTTTGAGCCCGGAAACAACTTGTAGCTTCATTATTGACTCGATTGAAGTTGGAAACAACTTGTAGCTTCATTTCAGACTTGTTTGATGTTGAAAACAACTTCTAGCTTCATTTTCGGTTGTTTGAAGTTGGAAACAACTTTTAGTTTCATATTTACTCGTTTGAGCCCGGAAACAACTTGTAGCTTCATTATTGACTCGATTGAAGTTGGAAACAACTTGTAGCTTCATTATTGACTCGATTCAAGTTGGAAACAACTTGTAGCTTCATTTTCGGTTGTTTGAAGTTCGAAACAACTTGTACCTTTATTTTCAGTTGTTTGAAGTTTGAAACAACTTTTAGTTTCATCTTTTCTCGTTTGAGCCCGGAAACAACTTGTAGCTTCATTATTGACTCGATTGAAGTTGGAAACAACTTGTAGCTTTATTTCGGACTTGTTTGATGTTGAAAACAACTTGTAGCTTCATTTTCGGTTGTTTGAAGTTGGAAACAACATTTAGTTTCATCTTTACTCGTTTGAGCCCGGAAACAACTTGTAGCTTCATTATTGACTCGATTGAAGTTGGAAAACAACTTGTAGATTCATTTCAGACTTGTTTGATGTTGAAAACAACTTGTAGCTTCATTTTCGGTTGTTTGTAGTTGGAAACAACTTTTAGTTTCATCATTACTCGTTTGAGCCCGGAAACAACTTGTAGCTTCATTACTGACTCGATTGAAGTTGGAAACAACTTGTAGCTTCATTTCAGACTTGTTTGATGTTGAAAACAACTTGTAGCTTCATTTTCAATTGTTTGAAGTTGGAAACAACTTTTAGTTTCATCTTTACTTGTTTGAGCCCCGAAACAACTTGTAGCTTCATTATTGACTCGATTGAAGTTGGAAACAACTTGTAGCTTCATTATTGACTCGATTGAAGTTGGAAACAACTTGTAGCTTCATTTTCGGTTGTTTGAAGTTCGAAACAACTTGTAGCTTCATTTTCAGTTGTTTGAAGTTGGAAACAACTTTTAGTTTCATCTTTTCTCGTTTGAGCCCGGAAATAACTTGTAGCTTCATTATTGACTCGATTGAAGTTGGAAACAACTTGTTGTTTTATTTCAGACTTTTTTTATGTTGAAAACAACTTGTAGCTTCATTTTTGGTTGTTTGAAGTTAGAAACAACTTTTAGTTTCATCTTTACTCGTTTGAGCCCGAAAACAACTTGTAGCTTCATTATTGACTCGATTGTAGTTGGAAACAACTTGTAGCTTCATTTTCGGTTGTTTGAAGTTGGAAGCGACATTTAGTTCCATCTTTACTCGTTTGAGCTCGGAAACAACTTGTAGCTTCATTATTGACTCGATTGTAGTTGGAAACAACTTGTAGCTTAATTTGAGACTTGTTTGATGTTGAAAACAACTTGTAGCTTCATTTTCGGTTGTTTGAAGTTAGAAACAACTTTTAGTTTCATCTTTACTCGTTTGAGCCCGGAAACAACTTGTAGCTTCATTATTGACTCGATTGAAGTTGGAAACAACTTGTAGCTTCATTTCAGACTTGTTTGATGTTGAAAACAACTTGTAGCTTCATTTTCGGTTGTTTGTAGTTGGAAACAACTTTTATTTTCATCTTTACTCGTTTGAGCCCGGAAACAACTTGTAGCTTCATTACTGACTCGATTGAAGTTGGAAACAAGTTTTAGCTTCATTTCAGACTTGTTTGATGTTGAAAACAACTTGTAGCTTCATTTTCAATTGGTTGAAGTTGGAAACAACTTTTAGTTTCATCTTTACTCGTTTGAGCCCCAAAACAACTTGTAGCTTCATTATTGACTCGATTGATGTTGGAAACAACTTGTAGCTTCATTATTGACTCGATTGAAGTTGGAAACAACTTGTAGCTTCATTTTCGGTTGTTTGAAGTTCGAAACAACTTGTAGCTTCATTTTTCAGTTGTTTGAAGTTGGAAACAACTTTTAGTTTCATCTTTTTCTCGTTTGAGCCCGGAAACAACTTGTAGCTTGGAAACAACTTGTAGCTTCATTTCAGACTTGTTTGATGTTGAAAACAACTTGTAGCTTCGTTTTCGGTTGTTTGAAGTTGGAAACAACTTTTAGTTTCATCTTTACTCGTTTGAGCCCGGAAACAACTTGTAGCTTCATTATTGACTCGATTGAAGTTGGAAACAACTTGTAGCTTCATTTCAGACTTGTTTGATGTTGAAAACAACTTGTAGCTTCATTTTCGGTTGTTTGTAGTTGGAAACAACTTTTAGTTTCATCTTTACTCGTTTGAGCCCGGAAACAACTTGTAGCTTCATTACTGACTCGATTGAAGTTGGAAACAACTTGTAGCTTCATTTCAGACTTGTTTGATGTTGAAAACAACTTGTAGCTTCATTTTCAATTGTTTGAAGTTGGAAACAACTTTAAGTTTCATCTTTACTCATTTGAGCCTCGAAACAACTTGTAGTTTCATTATTGACTCGATTGAAGTTGGAAACAACTTGTAGCTTCATTATTGACTCGATTGAAGTTGGAAACAACTTGTAGCTTCATTTTCGGTTGTTTGAAGTTCGAAACAACTTGTAGCTTCATTTTCAGTTGTTTGAAGTTGGAAACAACTTTTAGTTTCATCTTTACTCGTTTGAGCCCGGAAACAACTTGTAGCTTCATTATTGACTCGATTGAAGTTGGAAACAACTTGTAACTTCATTTTAGACAGGTTTGAAGTTGAAAATAACTTGTAGCTTCATTTTCGGTTGTTTGAAGTTGGAAACGTCTTTTAGTTTCATCTTTACTCGTTTGAGCCCGGAAACAACTTGTAGCTTCATTATTGACTCGATTGAAGTTGCAAACAACTTGTAGCTTCATTATTGACTCGATTGAAGTTGGAAACAACTTGTAGCTTCATTATTGACTCGATTGAAGTTGGAAACAACTTGTAGCTTCATTTCAGACTTGTTTGAAGTTGAAAACATTTGTAGCTTCATTTTTCGTTGTTTGAAGTTGGAAACAACTTTTAGTTTCATCTTTACTCGTTTGAGCCCGGAAACAACTTGTAACTTCATTATTGACTTGATTGAAGTTGGAAACAACTTGTAGCTTCATTATTGACTCGATTGAAGTTGGAAACAACTTTTTTTTTTTTTTTTTTTCGCTAAATGAAGATTGTATTAAAAAAGAGGGAAAAATACATAGTCTAGGGGCATACCCCGCGAGAACAAAGCAAGTAAACCAAACTAAACATTTAAAGAAAAAAACGTTGCCCTACAACCTTTAAGGAACAGGGACAAGGTCAACTAAATATTTAGTCTACACAGTAAAGTCTAAACACGTAGCCTTAGTAAATCCTCATTATAATAGAATGATCAGCTCTAACATTTCGCTGAAAATAAGTGCAAGTGAAAAGCTTGTGACGAACTGCTAGCTTGATCTCTTCAGTTAAACCAGATGCACCTCTTCTAAGATTAGGATTATGAAGTCCCGAATTTCTTTCCATCCAAACATGAAAAAACGTGGCAGTAACAAACAGATATGTCATTTCCTTTTCAATAGAATTAAGCCCAGTGCTAGTAAAGATATTCCCAGTCTTGAAACTATCCCAGTCGAAAGTAATTCCCACAAACCAAGTGGCAAATATCCTGCGAACATATGAACATGAACAGAAGAGATGCTCATGCGTTTCATTGGCAGTACCACAGAGAAGGCATATCGGGTTAACAGTCATTCTGAAATCTATCATGCGGTCCTTGGTGAGGAGTTTCTCCTGAACAACAAGCCAAGCTGTGAAAGAGAATTTCGGCACTGTGAATTTACACCACACAAAACAATACCAGGGCGGCAGGTTCCCAGTGAGGCGAATATCGTCCCAGATGTCACTGATCTTCAAGTTTCTATACTCTACACCAGCCCAAAGTATACAATCCACATCATGAATTACAGTGCGTGCACAAATCTCCCTCAGAACCTGTATAGAGTAGTCATTAGAAGGTCCCAAGTGCCACTGACCATGGGAGATAATAGTGCTAAGCTTAGCCAAATAACCCGATTCAAGAGACGAAATTGCTCTTCGTCCAACTGTACATATGAGTGGTCTGTTATCACCCCATGGATCATGCCATAGTAGGAAACGAGAGTCACGTCCAACTCTGTAGGTGATGTACGACATAACTAAGCTCCGGGCATTGAGAATTTTACGAACTCCCCAGGAACAAGATGCAGGGGCATCCATCGTCCAGAATGCGCGATTCTTGAGCAAGAATTTATGAAACCAGTCAAGCCAAAGAGAGTCCTCAGAATTCTGAATTATCCTCCAGATTTGAAGAAAGACTGCACTTTGATTCCAGCTTAGGAGCTCCTTGAACCCCAGACCCCCTTCCACTTTTCTAAGGCAACAGTTTTTCCAAGATACTTTATAGTAACACGAACCAGAAAGATTTCCCTTCCAGAGGAATTTAGCCATCATACTTTGTATAATCTTTATAATCTTCTTAGGCAGGAACAAAAATTCAGCCCAATTCCCTTGCATTCCATATATCACAGACTTGAGAAGGAGAGCTCTTCCCGACTGACTCAAATACTTGGAGCACCAGGTTTCCATTCGACAACCTATTTTAGAAATCAGGGGCTGACAGTCTCTGAAAGTGAGCTTCCCAGAAATTAGAGGCAAACCAAGATATGACATTGGAAGTGTACCTCTATTAAATCTGGAAACAGCAATAGTAAAGTCCTGAATTTCCGAAGGGACATTCCCAAAGAAGGTGACACACTTCGACTGATTTGTAGAAAGCCCCGACATAGCACAGAACTGATTAATAGCAGCCAGCATTATATTCACAGATTCTTTATCTCCCCGACAGAACAACAACACATCATCAGCAAAAGTTAAGTGAGTAATATTGGCCTCTTTTGTTCGGCTGTGATGCTTGAACAAAGAGGTCCTCGTTGCATGATTGAGACACACCGACAGAGCCTCCATAGCTAAAACAAATAAATAAGGTGATAGGGGGTCACCCTGTTTCAACCCAGACTTACAGTTGAAATAACCTTCCAGAGAACCATTAACTTTAACAGAGACCATAGATCCCGTAATACAACACTTGAGCCACTTAATGAAAACAGGATGAAAACCTTGGAGAGCAAGCAGATCAAACAAGAAACTCCAGTTAATAGTATCAAAGGCCTTCGACAGATCAAGCTTAAAAGCTATACGAGGCGTACCTCTGTTTAGATGGTAGTCCCGACAAAGTGCCTGAGCTAGAAGAACATGGTCGCCAAGTTTTCTGCCTTTAACAAAAGCAGCTTGATTATTTGAAACAATAGAAGGCATGAAGGGTTGCATTCTGTGAGCTAGAATTTTAGAGATGACTTTATACAAGACATTGCAGCATGAAATTGGCCGAAACTGAGCCATGGAAACAGCATTGTTAACCTTGGGAATAAGAGCAATCGCAGCAGAATTTACTATACGAGGTAAATTAAACTGTTCAAAAAAGGAGTGTATGGCAGCAAAGACATCATTTTTTATCACTTCCCAGGCTTTAGAATAAAATTCTGCAGTCATACCATCAGGACCAGGGCATTTGTGCTTCGACAGTCCCTTAAACATTCCAGAAATCTCAGCATTAGTAACAGGTCTGATCATGGAGGAACTATGCTCATCATTCAGCCTCTTAAAACTAAAGTCAGTGGGAATAGGAGTCACCAACTTTGCTGTACCAAGAAGATCTTTATAGAAATTCACAGCAACTTCAGATATCTCCTTATGGGTGAAAACAATACGGCCCTCATTCTCAAGAGATAGAATCTTTCTCCTGTTCCAGTTTGCCTTACAACTGTTGAAAAAATAACGATTGTTACCATCTCCACATTGTAACCACTTAACTCGAGATTTTTGCTTTAAAAAAACTTCATGCTGCAATAACACATCCTTCAGGTCATTTGTAAGCTGCATTTCTTGTGAAAGCCAGTCAGAATTCGGAGAAAGAGGCATGGCCTCTTGAAAAGAGAGAAGCTTTGTCCTCGCATCAGTCACCTTAGCATCCAAATTACCATTTCGAATATTAAATTGCTTGAGATGTTCCTTAATACGTTTAGTCTTAGACATGAGAATGAACCAGGGATCACCATTAACTTCAATATTCCAGTTCTCCAAAAGGGTATGATTAAAATCAGGGTGATCAAGAAGGTGTTGAAACACCTGGAACGGTCGAAAAATTCTTTCTCTAGCAAGTCCCAAGACTACTGCAGCTGGGTTATGATCAGAAAGCCCCTTAGGTAAAAATACAGCTTTAGACAGATCAAAAGAAGACAGCCAATGATCATTCACCAGTACCCTGTCAAGTTTTCTTCTCAAGGCTGAGACCAGGTTACTCTCTCTCCAAGTGAAAAGATCCCCCGTAAAGTGCAAGTCAGTGACACCCAACTGGTTAAGACAATTTCTAAAGTCCAGAATACCTTGTTGGGCACGAGGAAGGGGGCCATTAGTTTCATATGGTCTAGCAAAGATGTTAAAATCTCCCGTGAGGCACCAAGCTTTATTCGATCCATTCTCTATCCAATGTCCATTAATATCAGCCAAATTACTCCACAGAACCCTTCTCTCAACAGAGTTATTACTAGCATAAACAACTGTTAGCACAAAGGAGGCTTGATTACCATGATTCAAGACCTGACAAGTGAGATGCTGATCCGAAGATGCTAAATGTTGAACAGACCATCTGTTAGGATCCCATCCTAACCAAATACGTCCATTATTGTGATGTTGGTAATTAAACAGCCAACAGAAATGCCTATTAATAAGACTTGAGAAATACAGGGCATCTCTTTCCTTAACGTGGGTTTCCAAAACGGCAAATAAGCCTAACTGCAGAGAATGAACAAAATCCTTGACATAAGAAATTTTATTATGCAGTCCCCGGACGTTATAGGAACAAAAATCAAACTCAATCATATTAGTGAGTTGAAGAAGGGGAGTCCCTCCCCTTTTGAAGCTTTAACTTCTTCTTTTGAGACTTAGTAAGTCTAGCAGCTGGGTTCTTCTTGTCTATCTCATCGACATTACGCAGATTTTTAAAGACTTGAGGCGGGGTTGGGGAGTCATCAGAATGCACAGAGTGCACAGACCCTTCTCCATGCTTACGCTTTACTTCAGTCCACCTTTCAGAGTGAGCAGCATCACACTCATTCACAGACTGCTTAATAGGAGTCACGATAGTATTGCTCACAGGAGGATCTGGACAATTAGGATTACTCTCAGCAGCAACCGGTTGAGCAGTCTTAACCTCAATTTTCTGATCTTTCTTTACCCAGACACGATTAACACGAGGGCAAGCCCCAATAGTATGACCCAAAGAATTACAACAAGAGCAAAACAGAGGTCTAAACGGATACGAAATTTGAACCTTAACAGTAGATTTCTCCTCTGACACTGGATCAAGAACAACAGCTTGTACTTCATTCGGCATAGGGTCACCTAATTTATAAAGAACCTGCATCTTAGCAAACGGCAGGAGATCAAGCTTGGCAGTCAAAGGATCAGCTCCTAGAGGTCTCCCAACTGTACTTGCTAGTCGACTCAACCCCTCAACAGTCCAATAAGAATCTGGAATGTTACTAAGCTTTATCCACATCGGAATAGCACTAATATTATCAGTACCCGGTTTAATACCCCATCTAGTGACCACCATAGGTCGTTTATCAATGTACCATGTTCCTCTAGAGAGAACTGCATCACGCTCCTGCTCATCTTTAAACTTGAACACATAGGTTCGATTATCCTTCTGAAAAACATCTTGCAAACCTTTGACAGCCCACATCTTGGCTGCAAACTCAGCCACCTCCTTGTAAGGCTTGGTTCCTTTGGTGAAAGACCCAACAACACAACTTTTGTATTTATCATTCCCTTTTCTTAGCTCTTCCAGAGGGGGTTCCACAATCATCGATTCACCAGGGGGGAGGAAGCGAAAGGAAGGGGGGGGAGGACAATCTCTCTTAAGAACTGTGGCCCAAGATTTTAAAGGGGTCTCCCCTTTACTCACCTCAGCCACCTTATCACCCTTAACATTGCTATTCTCCTTCAAAATCTTATCATCAATTCCAACCAAAGGCTTCGAAGACTTAGGTGAGCTGGACCTTTCTTCAAACACCGTATGAGCAGCCGAATCTGGCATTTTGTCCTTCATTTTATCAGTGAAAGGATTGGGGCCTCTGTTCACAACCTCATCTTTGAGTAAGGGGAGCCCAAATTCATCTCTAGATGGAATCCCACCACCAAATCCATCCTTAACCTGGTGATTAAGAACTTGTTGTTCCGAAAACCCCATTGCTCGGAGAAAGCCTAAAACATCCGTGAGCTTTCTTCTGGTGGCTATGAGCGCATCTCTCTCATGCTTAGAGGCACTAAGCATAGCTTGGACAGTGGCACTAGTTTCATTGCGACAAAGATTAGCAGCAGATTTGGGAGAAAGAGTTGCATCACTCTCAAACCCATCCCCCAAGTCTTCAACCTCAACTCTTTCCAACACTGGAATGCCCCCTTGAAGCGCACTCGGTGTGACCCAGGAACCATCAAGAGGGTTAGCATCAAGGTGGTGACCAGAGTCATCCTTACCAGAACCCGCAAAAATCTCACAGAAAACATCTCCTCTTACTGCAAACGGCGCCGCCGTAGGTGTGTAACCATCATCCTCAAGCTTATGACCATCCTGGTCAATAGGACAACCATCCGAGTCACAATTTGAGCTCATAATTATTATAAGTGTTTAGAATATAGATATAATAAGAAATTTAGGTGTGAGTGAAGAAGGAGAAGAAGGGATTGAGGGGTGATTAGGGTTTGGAAAGGAAGAGAGGCGGCTAGAAAAGTTTAGGGTTTGGGTTCTAACCTAGAGAGAAGGGAGAGGAAATTTCTAGAGAGAGAAACATTTTACTTGCAAGTTAAGTTTTTAAGTTGGAAACAACTTGTAACTTCATTTTCGGTTGTTTGAAGTTCGAAACAACTTGTAGCTTCATTTTCAGTTGTTTGAAGTTGGAAACAACTTTTAGTTTCATCTTTTCTCGTTTGAGCCCGGAAACAACTTGTAGCTTCATTATTGACTCGATTGAAGTTGGAAACAACTTGTAGTTTTATTTCAGACTTGTTTGATGTTGAAAACAACTTGTAGCTTCATTTTTGGTTGTTTGAAGTTAGAAACAACTTTTAGTTTCATCTTTACTCGTTTGAGCCCGAAAACAACTTGTAGCTTCATTATTGACTCGATTGTAGTTGGAAACAACTTGTAGCTTCATTTTCGGTTGTTTGAAGTTGGAAGCGACATTTAGTTTCATCTTTACTCGTTTGAGCTCGGAAACAACTTGTAGCTTCATTATTGACTCGATTGTAGTTGGAAACAACTTGTAGCTTAATTTGAGACTTGTTTGATGTTGAAAACAACTTGTAGCTTCATTTTCGGTTGTTTGAAGTTAGAAACAACTTTTAGTTTCATCTTTACTCGTTTGAGCCCGGAAACAACTTGTAGCTTCATTATTGACTCGATTGAAGTTGGAAACAACTTGTAGCTTCATTTCAGACTTGTTTGATGTTGAAAACAACTTGTAGCTTCATTTTCGGTTGTTTGTAGTTGGAAACAACTTTTAGTTTCATCTTTACTCGTTTGAGCCCGGAAACAACTTGTAGCTTCATTACTGACTCGATTGAAGTTGGAAAACAACTTGTAGATTCATTTCAGACTTGTTTGATGTTGAAAACAACTTGTAGCTTCATTTTCGGTTGTTTGAAGTTAGAAACAACTTTTAGTTTCATCTTTACTCGTTTGAGCCCGGAAACAACTTGTAGCTTCATTATTGACTCGATTAAAGTTGGAAACAACTTGTAGCTTCATTATTGACTCGATTGTAGTTGGAAACAACTTGTAGCTTCATTTTCGGTTGTTTGAAGTTGGAAGCGACATTTAGTTTCATCTTTACTCGTTTGAGCTCGGAAACAACTTGTAGCTTCATTATTGACTCGATTGTAGTTGGAAACAACTTGTAGCTTAATTTGAGACTTGTTTGATGTTGAAAACAACTTGTAGCTTCATTTTCGGTTGTTTGAAGTTAGAAACAACTTTTAGTTTCATCTTTACTCGTTTGAGCCCGGAAACAACTTGTAGCTTCATTATTGACTCGATTAAAGTTGGAAACAACTTGTAGCTTCATTTCAGACTTGTTTGATGTTGAAAACAACTTGTAGCTTCATTTTCGGTTGTTTGAAGTTGGAAACAACTTTTAGTTTCATCTTTACTCGTTTGAGCCCGGAAACAACTTGTAGCTTCATTATTGACTCGATTGAAGTTGGAAACAACTTGTAGCTTCATTTCAGACTTGTTTGATGTTGAAAACAACTTGTAGCTTCATTTTCGGTTGTTTGTAGTTGGAAACAACTTTTAGTTTCATCTTTACTCGTTTGAGCCCGGAAACAACTTGTAGCTTCATTACTGACTCGATTGAAGTTGGAAACAACTTTTAGCTTCATTTCAGACTTGTTTGATGTTGAAAACAACTTGTAGCTTCATTTTCAATTGTTTGAAGTTGGAAACAACTTTTAGTTTCATCTTTACTCGTTGAGCCCCGAAACAACTTGTAGCTTCATTATTGACTCGATTGAAGTTGGAAACAACTTGTAGCTTCATTATTGACTCGATTGAAGTTGGAAACAACTTGTAGCTTCATTTTTGGTTGTTTGAAGTTTGAAACAACTTGTAGCTTCATTTTCAATTGTTTGAAGTTGGAAACAACTTTTAGTTTCATCTTTACTCGTTGAGCCCCGAAACAACTTGTAGCTTCATTATTGACTCGATTGAAGTTGGAAACAACTTGTAGCTTCATTATTGACTCGATTGAAGTTGGAAACAACTTGTAGCTTCATTTTCGGTTGTTTGAAGTTTGAAACAACTTGTAGCTTCATTTTCAGTTGTTTGAAGTTGGAAACAACTTTTAGTTTCATCTTTTCTCGTTTGAGCCCGGAAATAACTTGTAGCTTCATTATTGACTCGATTGAAGTTGGAAACAACTTGTAGTTTTATTTCAATCTTGTTTGATGTTGAAAACAACTTGTAGCTTCATTTTTGGTTGTTTGAAGTTAGAAACAACTTTTAGTTTCATCTTTACTCGTTTGAGCCCGAAAACAACTTGTAGCTTCATTATTGACTCGATTGTAGTTGGAAACAACTTGTAGCTTCATTTTCGGTTGTTTGAAGTTGGAAGCGACATTTAGTTTCATCTTTACTCGTTTGAGCTCGGAAACAACTTGTAGCTTCATTATTGACTCGATTGTAGTTGGAAACAAGTTGTAGCTTAATTTGAGACTTGTTTGATGTTGAAAACAACTTGTAGCTTCATTTTCGGTTGTTTGAAGTTAGAACCAACTTTTAGTTTCATCTTTACTCGTTTGAGCCCGGAAACAATTTGTAGCTTCATTATTGACTCGATTAAAGTTGGAAACAACTTGTAGCTTCATTTCAGACTTGTTTGATGTTGAAAACAACTTGTAGCTTCATTTTCGGTTGTTTGTAGTTGGAAACAACTTTTAGTTTCATCTTTACTCGTTTGAGCCCGGAAACAACTTGTAGCTTCATTACTGACTCGATTGAAGTTGGAAACAACTTGTAGCTTCATTTCAGACTTGTTTGATGTTGAAAACAACTTGTAGCTTCATTTTCAATTGTTTTAAGTTGGAAACAACTTTTAGTTTCATCTTTACTCGTTTGAGCCCGGAAACAACTTGTAGCCTCATTATTGAATCGATTGAAGTTGGAAACAACTTGTAACTTCATCTCAGACAGGTTTGAAGTTGAAAACAACTTGTAGCTTCATTTTCGGTTGTTTGAGTTGGAAGCGACTTTTAGTTTCATCTTTACTCGTTTGAGCTCGGAAACAACTTGTAGCTTCATTATTGACTCGATTGAAGTTGGAAACAACTTGTACCTTCATTTTAGACAGGTTTGAAGTTGAAAATAACTTGTTGCTTCATTTTCGGTTGTTTGAAGTTGGAAACGACTTTTAGTTTCATCTTTACTCGTTTGAGCCCGGAAACAACTTGTAGCTTCATTATTGACTCGATTGAAGTTGGAAACAACTTGTAGCTTCATTATTGACTCGATTGAAGTTGGAAACAACTTGTAGCTTCATTATTGACTCGATTGAAGTTGGAAACAACTTGTAGCTTCATTTCAGACTTGTTTGAAGTTGAAAACATTTGTAGCTTCATTTTTCGTTGTTTGAAGTTGGAAACAACTTTTAGTTTCATCTTTACTCGTTTGAGCCTGGAAACAACTTGTAGCTTCATTATTGACTCGATTGAAGTTGGAAACAACTTGTAGCTTCATTTCAGACTTGTTTGATGTTGAAAACAACTTGTAGCTTCATTTTCGGTTGTTTGAAGTCTTTTAGTTTCATCTTTACTCGTTTGAGCCCGGAAACAACTTGTAGCTTCATTATTGACTCGATTGAAGTTGGAAACAACTTGTAGCTTCATTTCATACTTGTTTGATGTTGAAAACAACTTGTAGCTTCATTTTCGGTTGTTTGAAGTTGGAAACAACTTTTAGTTTCATCTTTACTCGTTTGAGCCCGGAAACAACTTGTAGCTTCATTATTGACTCGATTGAAGTTGGAAACAACTTGTAGCTTCATTATTGACTCGATTGAAGTTGGAAACAACTTGTAGCTTCATTTTCGGTTGTTTGAAGTTCGAAACAACTTTTAGTTTCATCTTTACTCGTTTGAGCCCGGAAACAACTTGTAGCTTCATTATTGACTCGATTGAAGTTGGAAACAACTTGTAGCTTTATTTCGGACTTGTTTGATGTTGAAAACAACTTGTAGCTTCATTTTCGGTTGTTTGAAGTTAGAAACAACTTTTAGTTTCATCTTTACTCGTTTGAGCCCGGAAACAACTTGTAGCTTCATTATTGACTCGATTAAAGTTGGAAACAACTTGTAGCTTCATTTCAGACTTGTTTGATGTTGAAATCAACTTGTAGCTTCATTTTCGGTTGTTTGAATTTCGAAACAACTTTTAGTTTCATCTTTTCTCGTTTGAGCCCAGAAACAACTTGTAGCTTCATTATTGAGTCGATTGAAGTTGGAAACAACTTGTAGTTTTATTTTAGACTTGTTTGATGTTGAAAACAGCTTGTAGCTTCATTTTTGGTTGTTTGAAGTTAGAAACAACTTTTAGTTTCATCTTTACTCGTTTGAGCCTGGAAACTACTTGTAGCTTCATTATTGACTCAATTGAAGTTGGAAACAACTTGTAGCTTAATTTCAGACTTGTTTGAAGTTGAAAACAACTTGTAGCTTAATTTTCGGTTGTTTGAAGTTCGAAACAACTTTTAGTTTCATCTTTACTCGTTTGAGCCCGGAAACAACTTGTAGCTTCATTATTGACTCGATTGAAGTTGGAAACAACTTGTAGCTTTATTTCGGACTTGTTTGATGTTGAAAACAACTTGTAGCTTCATTTTCGGTTGTTTGAAGTTAGAAACAACTTTTAGTTTCATCTTTACTCGTTTGAGCCCGGAAACAACTTGTAGCTTCATTATTGACTCGATTAAAGTTGGAAACAACTTGTAGCTTCATTTCAGACTTGTTTGATGTTGAAATCAACTTGTAGCTTCATTTTCGGTTGTTTGAATTTCGAAACAACTTTTAGTTTCATCTTTTCTCGTTTGAGCCCAGAAACAACTTGTAGCTTCATTATTGAGTCGATTGAAGTTGGAAACAACTTGTAGTTTTATTTTAGACTTGTTTGATGTTGAAAACAGCTTGTAGCTTCATTTTTGGTTGTTTGAAGTTAGAAACAACTTTTAGTTTCATCTTTACTCGTTTGAGCCTGGAAACTACTTGTAGCTTCATTATTGACTCAATTGAAGTTGGAAACAACTTGTAGCTTAATTTCAGACTTGTTTGAAGTTGAAAACAACTTGTAGCTTAATTTTCGGTTGTTTGAAGTTCGAAACAACTTTTAGTTTCATCTTTACTCGTTTGAGCCCAGAAACAACTTGTAGTTTTATTTTAGACTTGTTTGATGTTGAAAACAGCTTGTAGCTTCATTTTTGGTTGTTTGAAGTTAGAAACAACTTTTAGTTTCATCTTTACTCGTTTGAGCCTGGAAACAACTTGTAGCTTCATTATTGACTCGATTGATTTTGGAAACAACTTGTAGCTTTATTTCGGACTTGTTTGATGTTGAAAACAACTTGTAGCTTCATTTTCGGTTGTTTGAAGTTCGAAACAACTTTTAGTTTCATCTTTACTCGTTTGGGCCCGGAAACAACTTGTAGCTTCATTATTGACTCGATTGAAGTTGGAAACAACTTGTAGCTTTATTTCGGACTTGTTTGATGTTGAAAACAACTTGTAGCTTCATTTTCGGTTGTTTGAAGTTAGAAACAACTTTTAGTTTCATCTTTACTCGTTTGAGCCCGGAAACAACTTGTAGCTTCATTATTGACTCGATTAAAGTTGGAAACAACTTGTAGCTTCATTTCAGACTTGTTTAATGTTGAAATCAACTTGTAGCTTCATTTTCGGTTGTTTGAATTTCGAAACAACTTTTAGTTTCATCTTTTCTCGTTTGAGCCCCGAAACAACTTGTAGCTTCATTATTGAGTCGATTGAAGTTGGAAACAACTTGTAGTTTTATTTTAGACTTGTTTGATGTTGAAAACAGCTTGTAGCTTCATTTTTGGTTGTTTGAAGTTAGAAACAACTTTTAGTTTCATCTTTACTCGTTTGAGCCTGGAAACTACTTGTAGCTTCATTATTGACTCAATTGAAGTTGGAAACAACTTGTAGCTTAATTTCAGACTTGTTTGAAGTTGAAAACAACTTGTAGCTTAATTTTCGGTTGTTTGAAGTTCGAAACAACTTTTAGTTTCATCTTTACTCGTTTGAGCCCGGAAACAACTTGTAGCTTCATTATTGACTCGATTGAAGTTGGAAACAACTTGTAGCTTTATTTCGGACTTGTTTGATGTTGAAAACAACTTGTAGCTTCATTTTCGGTTGTTTGAAGTTAGAAACAACTTTTAGTTTCATCTTTACTCGTTTGAGCTCAAAAACAACTTGTAGCTTCATTATTGACTCGATTAAAGTTGGAAACAACTTGTAGCTTCATTTCAGACTTGTTTGATGTTGAAATCAACTTGTAGCTTCATTTTCGGTTGTTTGAATTTCGAAACAACTTTTAGTTTCATCTTTTCTCGTTTGAGCCCAGAAACAACTTGTAGCTTCATTATTGAGTCGATTGAAGTTGGAAACAACTTGTAGTTTTATTCTAGACTTGTTTGATGTTGAAAACAGCTTGTAGCTTCATTTTTGGTTGTTTGAAGTTAGAAACAACTTTTAGTTTCATCTTTACTCGTTTGAGCCTGGAAACTACTTGTAGCTTCATTATTGACTCAATTGAAGTTGGAAACAACTTGTAGCTTAATTTCAGACTTGTTTGAAGTTGAAAACAACTTGTAGCTTAATTTTCGGTTGTTTGAAGTTCGAAACAACTTTTAGTTTCATCTTTACTCGTTTGAGCCCAGAAACAACTTGTAGTTTTATTTTAGACTTGTTTGATGTTGAAAACAGCTTGTAGCTTCATATTTGGTTGTTTGAAGTTAGAAACAACTTTTAGTTTCATCTTTACTCGTTTGAGCCTGGAAACAACTTGTAGCTTCATTATTGACTCGATTGATTTTGGAAACAACTTGTAGCTTTATTTCGGACTTGTTTGATGTTTTTTTTTTTGCTAGTTGACTTGTTTGATGTTGAAAACAACTTGTAGCTTCATTTTCGGTTGTTTGAAGTTCGAAACAACTTTTAGTTTCATCTTTACTCGTTTGGGCCCGGAAACAACTTGTAGCTTCATTATTGACTCGATTGTAGTTGGAAACAACTTGTAGCTTTATTTCGGACTTGTTTGATGTTGAAAACAACTTGTAGCTTCATTTTCGGTTGTTTGAAGTTAGAAACAACTTTTAGTTTCATCTTTACTCGTTTGAGCCCGGAAACAACTTGTAGCTTCATTATTGACTCGATTAAAGTTGAAAACAACTTGTACCTTCATTTCAGACTTGTTTAATGTTGAAATCAACTTGTAGCTTCATTTTCGGTTGTTTGAATTTCGAAACAACTTTTAGTTTCATCTTTTCTCGTTTGAGCCCCGAAACAACTTGTAGCTTCATTATTGAGTCGATTGAAGTTGGAAACAACTTGTAGTTTTATTTTAGACTTGTTTGATGTTGAAAACAGCTTGTAGCTTCATTTTTGGTTGTTTGAAGTTAGAAACAACTTTTAGTTTCATCTTTACTCGTTTGAGCCTGGAAACTACTTGTAGCTTCATTATTGACTCAATTGAAGTTGGAAACAACTTGTAGCTTAATTTCAGACTTGTTTGAAGTTGAAAACAACTTGTAGCTTAATTTTCGGTTGTTTGAAGTTCGAAACAACTTTTAGTTTCATCTTTACTCGTTTGAGCCCGGAAACAACTTGTAGCTTCATTATTGACTCGATTGAAGTTGGAAACAACTTGTAGCTTTATTTCGGACTTGTTTGATGTTGAAAACAACTTGTAGCTTCATTTTCGGTTGTTTGAAGTTAGAAACAACTTTTAGTTTCATCTTTACTCGTTTGAGCCCGGAAACAACTTGTAGCTTCATTATTGACTCGATTAAAGTTGGAAACAACTTGTAGCTTCATTTCAGACTTGTTTGATGTTGAAATCAACTTGTAGCTTCATTTTCGGTTGTTTGAATTTCGAAACAACTTTTAGTTTCATCTTTTCTCGTTTGAGCCCAGAAACAACTTGTAGCTTCATTATTGAGTCGATTGAAGTTGGAAACAACTTGTAGTTTTATTTTAGACTTGTTTGATGTTGAAAACAGCTTGTAGCTTCATTTTTGGTTGTTTGAAGTTAGAAACAACTTTTAGTTTCATCTTTACTCGTTTGAGCCTGGAAACTACTTGTAGCTTCATTATTGACTCAATTGAAGTTGGAAACAACTTGTAGCTTAATTTCAGACTTGTTTGAAGTTGAAAACAACTTGTAGCTTAATTTTCGGTTGTTTGAAGTTCGAAACAACTTTTAGTTTCATCTTTACTCGTTTGAGCCCGGAAACAACTTGTAGCTTCATTATTGACTCGATTGAAGTTGGAAACACCTTGTAGCTTTATTTCGGACTTGTTTGATGTTGAAAACAACTTGTAGCTTCATTTTCGGTTGTTTGAAGTTAGAAACAACTTTTAGTTTCATCTTTACTCGTTTGAGCCCGGAAACAACTTGTAGCTTCATTATTGACTCGATTAAAGTTGGAAACAACTTGTAGCTTCATTTCAGACTTGTTTGATGTTGAAATCAACTTGTAGCTTCATTTTCGGTTGTTTGAATTTCGAAACAACTTTTAGTTTCATCTTTTCTCGTTTGAGCCCAGAAACAACTTGTAGCTTCATTATTGAGTCGATTGAAGTTGGAAACAACTTGTAGTTTTATTTTAGACTTGTTTGATGTTGAAAACAGCTTGTAGCTTCATTTTTGGTTGTTTGAAGTTGGAAACAACTTTTAGTTTCATCTTTACTCGTTTGAGCCTGGAAACTACTTGTAGCTTCATTATTGACTCAATTGAAGTTGGAAACAACTTGTAGCTTAATTTCAGACTTGTTTGAAGTTGAAAACAACTTGTAGCTTAATTTTCGGTTGTTTGAAGTTCGAAACAACTTTTAGTTTCATCTTTACTCGTTTGAGCCCAGAACAACTTGTAGTTTTATTTTAGACTTGTTTGATGTTGAAAACAGCTTGTAGCTTCATTTTTGGTTGTTTGAAGTTAGAAACAACTTTTAGTTTCATCTTTACTCGTTTGAGCCTGGAAACAACTTGTAGCTTCATTATTGACTCGATTGATTTTGGAAACAACTTGTAGCTTTATTTCGGACTTGTTTGATGTTGAAAACAACTTGTAGCTTCATTTTCGGTTGTTTGAAGTTTTTTTGCTAATCGGTTGTTTGAAGTTCGAAACAACTTTTAGTTTCATCTTTACTCGTTTGGGCCCGGAAACAACTTGTAGCTTCATTATTGACTCGATTGAAGTTGGAAACAACTTGTAGCTTTATTTCGGACTTGTTGATGTTGAAAACAACTTGTAGCTTCATTTTCGGTTGTTTGAAGTTAGAAACAACTTTAGTTTCATCTTTACTCGTTTGAGCCCGGAAACAACTTGTAGCTTCATTATTGACTCGATTAAAGTTGAAAACAACTTGTAGCTTCATTTCAGACTTGTTTAATGTTGAAATCAACTTGTAGCTTCATTTTCGGTTGTTTGAATTTCGAACAACTTTAGTTTCATCTTTTCTCGTTTGAGCCCCGAAACAACTTGTAGCTTCATTATTAAGTCGATTGAAGTTGAAACAACTTGTAGTTTTATTTTAGACTTGTTTGATGTGAAAACAGCTTGTAGCTTCATTTTTGGTTGTTTGAAGTTAGAAACAACTTTTAGTTTCATCTTACTCGTTTGAGCCTGGAAACTACTTGTAGCTTCATTATTGACCATGTTTTGAAGTTGAAAACAATTGTAGCTTCATTTTCGGTTGTTTGAAGTTGGAAGCGACTTTTAGTTTCATCTTTACTCGTTTGAGCTGGGAAACAACTTGTAGCTTCATTATTGACTCGATTGATTTGGAAACAACTTGTAACTTCATTTCAGACAGTTTGAAGTTGAAAACAACTTGTAGCTTCATTTTCGGTTGTTTGAAGTTGGAAACGATTTTAGTTTATTCATCTTTACTCGTTTGAGCCGGAAACAACTGTAGCTTCATATTGACTCGATTGAAGTTGGAAACAACTTGTAGCTGTCATTATTGACTCGATTGAAGTTGGAAACAACTTGTAGCTTCATTTCAGACTTGTTTGAAGTCGAAACATTTGTAGCTTCATTTCGGTTGTTTGAAGTTGGAAACAACTTTTAGTTTAATCTTTACTCGTTTTGAGCCTGGAAAAACTTGTAGCTTCATATTTACTCGATTGAAGTTGGAAACAACTTGTAGCTTCATTTCAGACTTGTTTAAGTTGAAACAACTTGTAGCTTCATTTTGGTTGTTTGAAGTTGGAAACAACTTTTAGTTTCATCTTTTCTCTTTGAGCCCGGAAACAACTTGTAGCTTCATATTGACTCGATTGAAGTTGGAAACAACTTGTAGCTTATTTTCAGACTTGTTTGATGTTGAAAACAACTTGTAGCTTCATTTTCGGTTGTTTGAAGTTGGAAACAACTTTTAGTTTCATCTTTACTCGTTGAGCCCGGAAAAAACTTGTGTGCTCATTATTGACTCGATTGAAGTTGGAAACAACTTGTAGCTTCATTTCAGACTTGTTTGATTGAACAACTTGAGCTTCATTTTCGGTGTTTGAAGTTCGAAACAACTTTTAGTTTCATCTTACTCGTGAGCCCGGAACAACTTGTAGCTTCATTATTGACTCGATGGAGGTGGAAACAACTTGTAGCTTCATTTCAGACTTGTTTGATGTTGACAACTTGTAGCTTCATTTTCGGTTGTTTGAAGTTGAAACAACTTTTAGTTTCATCTTTACTCGTTGAGCCTGGAAAACTTGTAGCTTCATTATATGACTCGATTAAAGTTGGAAAAACTTTTAGCTTCATTTCAGACTTTTTTGATGTTGATCAACTTGTAGCTTCATTCGGTTGTTTGAAGTTCGAAACAACTTTAGTTTCATCTTCTCGTTGAGCCCAGAAACAACTTGTAGCTTCATTATTGAGTCGATTGAAGTTGGAAACAACTTGTAGTTTTATTCAGACTTGTTTGATGTTGACAACTTGTAGCTTCATTTTCGGTTGTTTGGAGTTGGAAACAACTTTTAGTTTTCACTTTTCTCGTTTGAGCCCGAAACACTTGTAGCTTCATTATGTGACTCGATTAAGTTGGAAACAACTGTAGCTTCATTTCAGACTTGTATTGAGTTGAACAACTTGTAGCTCATTTTCGGTTGTTTGAAGTTCGAAACAACTTTAGTTTCATCTTTACTCGTTTGAGCCCGGAAACAACTTGTAGCTTCATTATTGACTCGATTGAGTTGGAAACAACTTTTAGCTCATTTCAGACTTGTTTGATGTTGACAACTTGTAGCTTCATTTTCGGTTGTTTAAGTTGAAACACCTTTTAGTTTTCATCTTTCTCGTTTGAGCCCAGAAACAACTTGTAGCTTCATATTGATCTATGAGTTGGAAACAACTGTAGTTTTATTTCAACTTGTTTGATGTTGAAACAACTTGTAGCTTCATTTTCGGTTGTTTGAAGTTCGAAACAACTTTTAGTTTCATCTTTTCCGTTTGAGCCCAGAAACAACTTGTAGCTTCATTATTGAGTCGATTGAAGTTGGAAACAACTTGTAGTTTTTATTTCAGACTGTTTGATGTTGACAACTTGTAGCTTCATTTTCGGTTGTTTGAAGTTGAAACAACTTTTAGTTTCATCTTTCTCGTTGAGCCCAAACAACTTGTAGCTTCATTATTGACTCGATTAAGTTGGAAACAACTGTGTACTCATTCAGACTGTTTGATGTTGAAACAACTTGTAGCTTCATTTCGGTTGTTTGAAGTTCGAAACAACTTTTAGTTCATCTTTTCTCGTTTGACCCAGAAACAACTTGTAGCTTCATTATTGATCGATTGAAGTTGGAAACACTTGTAGTTTTATTTAGACTGTTTTTGATGTTGAAAAAACTTGTAGCTTCATTTTTGGTTGTTTTGAAGTTAGAAACAACTTTTAGTTTCATCTTTACTCGTGTTGAGCCGAAACAACTTGTAGCTTCATTATTGACTCGATTAAAGTTGGAAACAACTTGTAACTTCATTTCAGACGTGTTTGAAGTTGAAAACAACTTGTAGCTTCATTTTCGGTTGTTTGAAGTGGGAAACACTTTTAGTTTCATCTTTACTCGTTTGAGCCTGGAAACAACTTGTAGCTCATTATTGACTCGATTGAAGTTGGAAACAACTTGTACTTCATTATGATCGATTGAAGTTGGAAACAACTTGTAGCTTCATTTCACTTGTGTTGAATCGAAAACATTTGTAGCTTCATTTTCGGTTGTTTGAAGTTGAAACAACTTTTAGTTTAATCTTTACTCGTTGAGCCTGAAAGAACTTGTAGCTTCATTATTACTCGATTGAAGTTGGAAAACACTTGTAGCTTCATTTCAGACTTGTTTGAAGTTGAAAACAACTTGTAGCTTCATTTTATTTTGTTTGAAGTTGGAACAACTTTTAGTTTCATCTTTTCTCTTTGAGCCCCGAAACAACTTGTAGCTTCATTATTGAGTCGATGAAGTTGGAAACAACTGTAGTTTTATTTTAGACTGTTTGATTTGAAACAACTTGTAGCTTCATTTTGGTTGTTTGAATTAGAAACAACTTTTAGTTTCATCTTTACTCGTTTGAGCCTGGAAACACTTGTAGCTTCATTATTGACTCAATTGAAGTGGAAACAACTTGTAGCTTAATTCAGACTGTGTTTGAAGTTGAAAACAACTTGTAGCTTAATTTTCGGTTTTTTGTTTGTTTTGTGTTTTTGAAGTTCGAAACAACTTTTAGTTTCATCTTTACTCGTTTGAGCCCGGAAACAACTTGTAAGCTTCATTATTGACTCGATTGAAGTTGGAAACAACTTTAGCTTTATTCGACTTGTTTGATGTTGAAAACAACTTGTAGCTTCATTTTCGGTGTTTTTGAAGTTGAAACAACTTTTAGTTTCATCTTTACTCGTTTGAGCCGGAAACAACTTGTAGCTTCATTATTGACTCGATTAAGTTGGAAACAACTGTAGCAACTTGTAGCTTCATTTTCGGTTGTTTGAAGTTCGAAAAACTTTTAGTTTCATCTTTTCTCGTTTGAGCCCAGAAACACCTTGTAGCTTCATTATTGAGTCGATTGAAGTTGGAAACAACTTTGGTTTTATTTCAGACTTGTTTGATGTTGAAAACAGCTTGTAGCTTCATTTTTGGTGTTTGAAGTTAGAAACAACTTTTAGTTTCATCTTTACTCGTTTGAGCCTGGAAACAACTTGTAGCTTCATTATTGACTCAATTGAAGTTGGAAACAACTTGTAGCTTAATTTCAGACTTGTTTGATGTTGAAAACAACTTGTAGCTTAATTTTCGGTTGTTTGAAGTTCGAAACAACTTTAGTTTCATCTTTACTCGTTGAGCCCAGAAACAACTTGTAGCTTCATTATTGAATCGATTGAAGTTGGAAACAACTTGTAACTTCATTTCAGACAAGTTTGATGTTGAAAACAACTTGTAGCTTCATTTTCGGTTGTTTGAAGTTGGAAGCCACTTTAGTTTCATCTTTACTCGTTGAGCTGGGAACAACTTGTAGCTTCATTATTGACTCGATTAAAGTTGGAAAAAACTTGTAACTTCATTTCACACAGGTTTGAAGTTGAAAACAACTTGTAGCTTCATTTTCGGTTGTTTGAAGTTGTAAACGACTTTTAGTTTCATCTTTACTCGTTTGAGCCTGGAAACAACTTGTAGCTTCATTATTGACTCGATTGAAGTTGGAAACAACTTGTAGCTTCATTATTGACTCGATTGAAGTTGGAAACAACTTGTAGCTTCATTTCAGACTTGTTTGAAGTCGAAAACATTTGTAGCTTCATTTTCGGTTGTTTGAAGTTGGAAACAACTTTTAGTTTCATCTTTACTAGTTTGAGCCCGGAAAGAACTTGTAGCTTCATTATTGACTCGATTGAAGTTGGAAACAACTTGTAGCTTTATTTCAGACTTGTTTGATGTTGAAAACAACTTGTAGCTTCATTTTCGGTTGTTTGAAGTTGGAAACAACTTTTAGTTTCATCTTTACTCGTTTGAGCCCGGAAAAACTTGTAGCTTCATTATTGACTCGATTGAAGTTGGAAACAACTTGTAGCTTCATTTCAGACTTGTTTGATGTTGAAAACAACTTGTAGCTTCATTTTCGGTTGTTTGAAGTTAGAAACAACTTTTAGTTTCATCTTTACTCGTTTGAGCCCGGAAACAACTTGTAGCTTCATTATTGACTCGATTGAAGTTGGAAACAACTTGTAGCATAATTTCAAACTTGTTTGATGTTGAAAAAAACTTGTAGCTTAATTTTCGGTTGTTTGAAGTTCGAAACAACTTTTAGTTTCATCTTTACTCGTTTGAGCCCAGAAACAACTTGTAGCTTCATTATTGAATCGATTGAAGTTGGAAACAACTTGTATCTTCATTTCAGACATGTTTGAAGTTGAAAACAACTTGTAGCTTCATTTTCGGTTGTTTGAAGTTGGAAGCGACTTTTAGTTTCATCTTTACTCGTTTGAGCTGGGAAACAACTTGTAGCTTCATTATTGAATTGATTGAAGTTGGAAACAACTTGTAACTTCATTTCAGACAGGTTTGAAGTTGAAAACAACTTGTAGCTTCATTTTCGGTTGTTTGAAGTTGGAAGCGACTTTTAGTTTCATCTTTACTCGTTTGAGCCTGGAAACAACTTGTAGCTTCATTATTGACTCGATTGAAGTTGGAAACAACTTGTAGCTTCATTATTGACTCGATTGAAGTTGGAAACAACTTGTAGCTTCATTATTGACTCGATTAAAGTTGGAAACAACTTTTAGCTTCATTTCAGACTTGTTTGATGTTGATCAACTTGTAGCTTCATTTTCGGTTGTTTGAAGTTCGAAAAAACTTTTAGTTTCATCTTTTCTCGTTTGAGCCCAGAAACAACTTTTAGCTTCATTATTGAGTCGATTGAAGTTGGAAACAACTTGTGGTTTTATTTCAGACTTGTTTGATGTTGAAAACAACTTGTAGCTTCATTTTTGGTTGTTTGAAGTTAGAAACAACTTTTAGTTTCATCTTTACTCGTTTGAGCCCGGAAACAACTTGTAGGTTCATTATTGACTCGATTAAAGTTGGAAACAACTTTTAGCTTCATTTCAGACTTGTTTGATGTTGATCAACTTGTAGCTTCATTTTCGGTTGTTTGAAGTTCGAAACAACTTTTAGTTTCATCTTTTCTCGTTTGAGCCCAGAAACAACTTGTAGCTTCATTATTGAGTCGATTGAAGTTGGAAACAACTTGTAGTTTTATTTCAGACTTGTTTGATGTTGATCAACTTTTTTTTTTTTTTTGATAATTGATGTTGATGATCAACTTGTAGCTTCATTTTCGGTTGTTTGAAGTTTGAAACAACTTTTAGTTTCATCTTTTCTCGTTTGAGCCCCGAAACAACTTGTAGCTTCATTATTGACTCGATTAAAGTTGGAAACAACTTGTAGCTTCATTTCAGACTTGTATTATGTTGAAATCAACTTGTAGCTTCATTTTCGGTTGTTTGAATTTCGAAACAACTTTTAGTTTCATCTTTACTCGTTTGAGCCCGGAAACAACTTGTAGCTTCATTATTGACTCGATTAAAGTTGGAAACAACTTTTAGCTTCATTTCAGACTTGTTTGATGTTGATCAACTTGTAGCTTCATTTTCGGTTGTTTGAAGTTCGAAAAAACTTTTAGTTTCATCTTTTCTCGTTTGAGCCCAGAAACAACTTGTAGCTTCATTATTGAGTCGATTGAAGTTGGAAACAACTTGTAGTTTTATTTCAGACTTGTTTGATGTTGAAAACAACTTGTAGCTTCATTTTTGGTTGTTTGAAGTTAGAAACAACTTTTAGTTTCATCTTTACTCGTTTGAGCCCGGAAACAACTTGTAGCTTCATTATTGACTCGATTGAAGTTGGAAACAACTTGTAGCTTAATTTCAAACTTGTTTGATGTTGAAAAAAACTTGTAGCTTAATTTTCGGTTGTTTGAAGTTCGAAACAACTTTTAGTTTCATCTTTACTCGTTTGAGCCCAGAAACAACTTGTAGCTTCATTATTGAATCGATTGAAGTTGGAAACAACTTGTAACTTCATTTCAGACATGTTGAAGTTGAAAACAACTTTTTTTTTTTTTTTTTTCGCTAAATGAAGATTGTATTAAAAAGAGGGAAAAATACATAGTCTAGGGGCATACCCCGCGAGAACAAAGCAAGTAAACCAAACTAAACATTTAAAGAAAAAAACGTTGCCCTACAACCTTTAAGGAACAGGGACAAGGTCAACTAAATATTTAGTCTACACAGTAAAGTCTAAACACGTAGCCTTAGTAAATCCTCATTATAATAGAATGATCAGCTCTAACATTTCGCTGAAAATAAGTGCAAGTGAAAAGCTTGTGACGAACTGCTAGCTTGATCTCTTCAGTTAAACCAGATGCACCTCTTCTAAGATTAGGATTATGAAGTCTCGAATTTCTTTCCATCCAAACATAAAAAAACGTGGCAGTAACAAACAGATATGTCATTTCCTTTTCAATAGAATTAAGCCCAGTGCTAGTAAAGATATTCCCAGTCTTGAAACTATCCCAGTCGAAAGTAATTCCCACAAACCAAGTGGCAAATATCCTGCGAACATATGAACATGAACAGAAGAGATGCTCATGCGTTTCATTGGCAGTACCACAGAGAAGGCATATCGGGTTAACAGTCATTCTGAAATCTATCATGCGGTCCTTGGTGAGGAGTTTCTCCTGAACAACAAGCCAAGCTGTGAAAGAGAATTTCGGCACTGTGAATTTACACCACACAAAACAATACCAGGGCGGCAGGTTCCCAGTGAGGCGAATATCGTCCCAGATGTCACTGATCTTCAAGTTTCTATACTCTACACCAGCCCAAAGTATACAATCCACATCATGAATTACAGTGCGTGCACAAATCTCCCTCAGAACCTGTATAGAGTAGTCATTAGAAGGTCCCAAGTGCCACTGACCATGGGAGATAATAGTGCTAAGCTTAGCCAAATAACCCGATTCAAGAGACGAAATTGCTCTTCGTCCAACTGTACATATGAGTGGTCTGTTATCACCCCATGGATCATGCCATAGTAGGAAACGAGAGTCACGTCCAACTCTGTAGGTGATGTACGGCATAACTAAGCTCCGGGCATTGAGAATTTTACGAACTCCCCAGGAACAAGATGCAGGGGCATCCATCGTCCAGAATGCGCGATTCTTGAGCAAGAATTTATGAAACCAGTCAAGCCAAAGAGAGTCCTCAGAATTCTGAATTATCCTCCAGATTTGAAGAAAGACTGCACTTTGATTCCAGCTTAGGAGCTCCTTGAACCCCAGACCCCCTTCCACTTTTCTAAGGCAACAGTTTTTCCAAGATACTTTATAGTAACACGAACCAGAAAGATTTCCCTTCCAGAGGAATTTAGCCATCATACTTTGTATAATCTTTATAATCTTCTTAGGCAGGAACAAAAATTCAGCCCAATTCCCTTGCATTCCATATATCACAGACTTGAGAAGGAGAGCTCTTCCCGACTGACTCAAATACTTGGAGCACCAGGTTTCCATTCGACCACCTATTTTAGAAATCAGGGGCTGACAGTCTCTGAAAGTGAGCTTCCCTGAAATTAGAGGCAAACCAAGATATGACATTGGAAGTGTACCTCTATTAAATCTGGAAACAGCAATTGTAAAGTCCTGAATTTCCGAAGGGACATTCCCAAAGAAGGTGACACACTTCGACTGATTTGTAGAAAGCCCCGACATAGCACAGAACTGATTAATAGCAGCCAGCATTATATTCACAGATTCTTTATCTCCCCGACAGAACAACAACACATCATCAGCAAAAGTTAAGTGAGTAATATTGGCCTCTTTTGTTCGGCTGTGATGCTTGAACAAAGAGGTCCTCGTTGCATGATTGAGACACACCGACAGAGCCTCCATAGCTAAAACAAATAAATAAGGTGATAGGGGGTCACCCTGTTTCAACCCAGACTTACAGTTGAAATAACCTTCCAGAGAACCATTAACTTTAACAGAGACCATAGATCCCGTAATACAACACTTGAGCCACTTAATGAAAACAGGATGAAAACCTTGGAGAGCAAGCAGATCAAACAAGAAACTCCAGTTAATAGTATCAAAGGCCTTCGACAGATCAAGCTTAAAAGCTATACGAGGCGTACCTCTGTTTAGATGGTAGTCCCGACAAAGTGCCTGAGCTAGAAGAACATGGTCGCCAAGTTTTCTGCCTTTAACAAAAGCAGCTTGATTATTTGAAACAATAGAAGGCATGAAGGGTTGCATTCTGTGAGCTAGAATTTTAGAGATGACTTTATACAAGACATTGCAGCATGAAATTGGCCGAAACTGAGCCATGGAAACAGCATTGTTAACCTTGGGAATAAGAGCAATCGCAGCAGAATTTACTATACGAGGTAAATTAAACTGTTCAAAAAAGGAGTGTATGGCAGCAAAGACATCATTTTTTATCACTTCCCAGGCTTTAGAATAAAATTCTGCAGTCATACCATCAGGACCAGGGCATTTGTGCTTCGACAGTCCCTTAAACATTCCAGAAATCTCAGCATTAGTAACAGGTCTGATCATGGAGGAACTATGCTCATCATTCAGCCTCTTAAAACTAAAGTCAGTGGGAATAGGAGTCACCAACTTTGCTGTACCAAGAAGATCTTTATAGAAATTCACAGCAACTTCAGATATCTCCTTATGGGTGAAAACAATACGGCCCTCATTCTCAAGAGATAGAATCTTTCTCCTGTTCCAGTTTGCCTTACAACTGTTGAAAAAATAACGATTGTTACCATCTCCACATTGTAACCACTTAACTCGAGATTTTTGCTTTAAAAAAACTTCATGCTGCAATAACACATCCTTCAGGTCATTTGTAAGCTGCATTTCTTGTGAAAGCCAGTCAGAATTCGGAGAAAGAGGCATGGCCTCTTGAAAAGAGAGAAGCTTTGTCCTCGCATCAGTCACCTTAGCATCCAAATTACCATTTCGAATATTAAATTGCTTGAGATGTTCCTTAATACGTTTAGTCTTAGACATGAGAATGAACCAGGGATCACCATTAACTTCAATATTCCAGTTCTCCAAAAGGGTATGATTAAAATCAGGGTGATCAAGAAGGTGTTGAAACACCTGGAACGGTCGAAAAATTCTTTCTCTAGCAAGTCCCAAGACTACTGCAGCTGGGTTATGATCAGAAAGCCCCTTAGGTAAAAATACAGCTTTAGACAGATCAAAAGAAGACAGCCAATGATCATTCACCAGTACCCTGTCAAGTTTTCTTCTCAAGGCTGAGACCAGGTTACTCTCTCTCCAAGTGAAAAGATCCCCCGTAAAGTGCAAGTCAGTGACACCCAACTGGTTAAGACAATTTCTAAAGTCCAGAATACCTTGTTGGGCACGAGGAAGGGGGCCATTAGTTTCATATGGTCTAGCAAAGATGTTAAAATCTCCCGTGAGGCACCAAGCTTTATTCGATCCATTCTCTATCCAATGTCCATTAATATCAGCCAAATTACTCCACAGAACCCTTCTCTCAACAGAGTTATTACTAGCATAAACAACTGTTAGCACAAAGGAGGCTTGATTACCATGATTCAAGACCTGACAAGTGAGATGCTGATCCGAAGATGCTAAATGTTGAACAGACCATCTGTTAGGATCCCATCCTAACCAAATACGTCCATTATTGTGATGTTGGTAATTAAACAGCCAACAGAAATGCCTATTAATAAGACTTGAGAAATACAGGGCATCTCTTTCCTTAACGTGGGTTTCCAAAACGGCAAATAAGCCTAACTGCAGAGAATGAACAAAATCCTTGACATAAGAAATTTTATTATGCAGTCCCCGGACGTTATAGGAACAAAAATCAAACTCAATCATATTAGTGAGTTGAAGAAGGGGAGTCCCTCCCCTTTTGAAGCTTTAACTTCTTCTTTTGAGACTTAGTAAGTCTAGCAGCTGGGTTCTTCTTGTCTATCTCATCGACATTACGCAGATTTTTAAAGACTTGAGGCGGGGTTGGGGAGTCATCAGAATGCACAGAGTGCACAGACCCTTCTCCATGCTTACGCTTTACTTCAGTCCACCTTTCAGAGTGAGCAGCATCACACTCATTCACAGACTGCTTAATAGGAGTCACGATAGTATTGCTCACAGGAGGATCTGGACAATTAGGATTACTCTCAGCAGCAACCGGTTGAGCAGTCTTAACCTCAATTTTCTGATCTTTCTTTACCCAGACACGATTAACACGAGGGCAAGCCCCAATAGAATGACCCAAAGAATTACAACAAGAGCAAAACAGAGGTCTAAACGGATACGAAATTTGAACCTTAACAGTAGATTTCTCCTCTGACACTGGATCAAGAACAACAGCTTGTACTTCATTCGGCATAGGGTCACCTAATTTATAAAGAACCTGCATCTTAGCAAACGGCAGGAGATCAAGCTTGGCAGTCAAAGGATCAGCTCCTAGAGGTCTCCCAACTGTACTTGCTAGTCGACTCAACCCCTCAACAGTCCAATAAGAATCTGGAATGTTACTAAGCTTTATCCACATCGGAATAGCACTAATATTATCAGTACCCGGTTTAATACCCCATCTAGTGACCACCATAGGTCGTTTATCAATGTACCATGTTCCTCTAGAGAGAACTGCATCACGCTCCTGCTCATCTTTAAACTTGAACACATAGGTTCGATTATCCTTCTGAAAAACATCTTGCAAACCTTTGACAGCCCACATCTTGGCTGCAAACTCAGCCACCTCCTTGTAAGGCTTGGTTCCTTTGGTGAAAGACCCAACAACACAACTTTTGTATTTATCATTCCCTTTTCTTAGCTCTTCCAGAGGGGGTTCCACAATCATCGATTCACCAGGGGGGAGGAAGCGAAAGGAAGGGGGGGGAGGACAATCTCTCTTAAGAACTGTGGCCCAAGATTTTAAAGGGGTCTCCCCTTTACTCACCTCAGCCACCTTATCACCCTTAACATTGCTATTCTCCTTCAAAATCTTATCATCAATTCCAACCAAAGGCTTCGAAGACTTAGGTGAGCTGGACCTTTCTTCAAACACCGTATGAGCAGCCGAATCTGGCATTTTGTCCTTCATTTTATCAGTGAAAGGATTGGGGCCTCTGTTCACAACCTCATCTTTGAGTAAGGGGAGCCCAAATTCATCTCTAGATGGAATCCCACCACCAAATCCATCCTTAACCTGGTGATTAAGAACTTGTTGTTCCGAAAACCCCATTGCTCGGAGAAAGCCTAAAACATCCGTGAGCTTTCTTCTGGTGGCTATGAGCGCATCTCTCTCATGCTTAGAGGCACTAAGCATTATAGCAATCTCTGCCTAACTTCAACTTGCAACACAACTTAGCTATTTCTGAATAACCATTTTAATCACTTCTCGATCAATGCCTCGATCAACGTCTCGTTCCATTCTATACGATGGCAAAATATTATTTCAGTCGTCGGATCAGACGGATTAACTAAGCTCGAAAAGCATTAAGACCTATTCTATATCTACCCTTCGCATATACATGCCACATAGTCAGACAAACACATAGCACATAGTTGAACAATTAACTTTTATAGCCATTAAAAAGTCAATATTGATAAGTTAACATTTAACATGTTTCAGTTAACCATGTCACCTTATTCTTATCTATTTAATATCCTTCAACAAGTAAAACATATATAGTTTCTAACGAAAATTCGACAGCACTTCCTCTATTTATCGGACTATCCACCTGTTTTCTTATATTATTCAACAAGTAACCAACTCAATCCAACTCAATAAACAAATAAGTACTGGACCAATATCAATTAAAACACAATATCACAGTATGCACACTTGCATAGCTAGATTTGAAATCATATATCACTATTAAACATGATTAACACTGACCAACCAAGTATAACCTCCTCCTATGCACTAATCAAAGAAAGAAGACGAGAACAAATAGTTCAAACAGCCCTCACTCTATGATTTTTAATAAACTGAAAATTTATCTCTTTAATACAAAATTTCTATGAGACACTCCTAAACATTATTCCAATCTACTATAAAAATTTCAGAAGAAAATTCCATGTTTAAGGGAGTAAAACAGGGCCTGCAAGTCAAGAACCTGAGTCTGTCCTGCAGAACCAGCCCCACGCTAAGAATTTTAATAAATAGAAAAATTGGTCTGTTTGTATGAAATTTTAATGACATATTACAGACACTAACATCTAACTCCAGTAAAGATTTCAGAATTAAACACCAAGTATAAGACCTCCAAACAGAGTCTGCAATCAGTATAACAGACCCTGTCCAGTATTTTCTGCGCATACCATACTAAAACGGTCATATCTCCTAGCTCGCTAATCGAATCGATTCGATTCTTTCGAGCACATAAACTAGACTCTGAGGAGCACATAACCACACAAAGATTAGGCATATAGTCTGACTCTATGAGCCCAGAAATGTACTGCAAAACAGATCAGCAGCAACCTCGAATTCAACGGATTATGTATAAATCTAAATTTTAGCCCAATACTTAAACTCCTAAACACCATTTTGAAAACATTTACACAAAATCTTAACCTGAAAGCTTGAATACTCAGTTATATATCCTCATAATTCATGTACATGAGTCATCCGATTATACTACTATTTTGCGTACTAATTATAATCATACTACAACAACCAATTCAAATATCAATTAAGCACACAATTCAATCATACAATTACTAAAACCAATCTCAATTTCCAAAAATTCAATCAACCTTCAATTACAAGCATATAATCAGTTTATATACATACAAACACACATAAATCAGATTATACACACATAAATCAGATTATACACAATTGACTCGATTAAAGTTGGAAACAACTTTTAGCTTCATTTCAGACTTGTTTGATGTTGATCAACTTGTAGCTTCATTTTCGGTTGTTTGAAGTTGGAAGCGACTTTTAGTTTCATCTTTACTCGTTTGAGCTGAGAAACAACTTGTAGCTTCATTATTGACTCTATTAAAGTTGGAAACAACTTGTAACTTCATTTCAGACAGGTTTGAAGTTGAAAACAACTTGCAGCTTCATTTTCGGTTGTTTGAAGTTGGAAACGACTTTTAGTTTCATCTTTACTCGTTTGAGCCTGGAAACAACTTGTAGCTTCATTATTGACTCGATTGAAGTTGGAAACAACTTGTAGCTTCATTATTGACTCGATTGAAGTTGGAAACAACTTGTAGCTTCATTATTGACTCGATTGAAGTTGGAAACAACTTGTAACTTCATTTCAGACAGGTTCGAAGTTGAAAACAGCTTGTAGCTTCATTTTTGGTTGTTTGAAGTTAGAAACAACTTTTAGTTTCATCTTTACTCGTTTGAGCTTGGAAACAACTTGTAGCTTCATTATTGACTCAATTGAAGTTGGAAACAACTTGTAGCTTAATTTCAGACTTGTTTGATGTTGAAAACAACTTGTAGCTTAATTTTCGGTTGTTTGAAGTTCGAAACAACTTTTAGTTTCATCTTTACTCGTTTGAGCCCAGAAACAACTTGTAGCTTCATTATTGAATCGATTGAAGTTGGAAACAACTTGTAACTTCATTTCAGACATGTTTGAAGTTGAAAACAACTTGTAGCTTCATTTTCGGTTGTTTGAAGTTGGAAGCGACTTTTAGTTTCATCTTTACTCGTTTGAGCTGGGAAACAACTTGTAGCTTCATTATTGACTCGATTAAAGTTGGAAACAACTTGTAACCTCATTTCAGACAGGTTTGAAGTTGAAAACAACTTTGTAGCTTCATTTTCGGTTGTTTGAAGTTGGAAACGACTTTTAGTTTCATCTTTACTCGTTTGAGCCTGGAAACAACTTGTAGCTTCATTATTGACTCGATTGAAGTTGGAAACAACTTGTAGCTTCATTATTGACTCGATTGAAGTTGGAAACAACTTGTAGCTTCATTTCAGACTTGTTTGAAGTCGAAAACATTTGTAGCTTTATTTTCGGTTGTTTGAAGTTGGAAACAACTTTTAGTTTCATCTTTACTCGTTTGAGCCCGGAAAGAACTTGTAGCTTCATTATTTACTCGATTGAAGTTGGAAACAACTTGTAGCTTAATTTCAAACTTGTTTGATGTTGAAAAAAACTTGTAGCTTAATTTTCGGTTGTTTGAAGTTCGAAACAACTTTTAGTTTCATCTTTACTCGTTTGAGCCCAGAAACAACTTGTAGCTTCATTATTGAATCGGTTGAAGTTGGAAACAACTTGTAACTTCATTTCAGACATGTTTGAAGTTGAAAACAACTTGTAGCTTCATTTTCGGTTGTTTGAAGTTGGAAGCGACTTTTAGTTTCATCTTTACTCGTTTGAGCTGGGAAACAACATGTAGCTTCATTATTGACTCGATTAAAGTTGGAAACAACTTGTAGCTTCATTATTGACTCGATTGAAGTTGGAAACAACTTGTAGCTTCATTATTGACTCGATTAAAATTGGAAACAACTTTTAGCTTCATTTCAGACTTGTTTGATGTTGATCAACTTGTAGCTTCATTTTCGGTTGTTTGAAGTTCGAAAAAACTTTTAGTTTCATCTTTTCTCGTTTGAGCCCAGAAACAACTTGTAGCTTCATTATTGAGTCGATTGAAGTTGGAAACAACTTGTGGTTTTATTTCAGACTTGGTTGATGTTGAAAACAGCTTGTAGCTTCATTTTTGGTTGTTTGAAGTTAGAAACAACTTTTAGTTTCATCTTTACTCGTTTGAGCCTGGAAACAACTTGTAGCTTCATTATTGACTCAATTGAAGTTGGAAACAACTTGTAGCTTAATTTCAGACTTGTTTGATGTTGAAAACAACTTGTAGCTTAATTTTCGGTTGTTTGAAGTTCGAAACAACTTTTAGTTTCATCTTTACTCGTTTGAGCCCAGAAACAACTTGTAGCTTCATTATTGAATCGATTGAAGTTGGAAACAACTTGTAACTTCATTTCAGACATGTTTGAAGTTGAAAACAACTTGTAGCTTCATTTTCGGTTGTTTGAAGTTCGAAACAACTTTTAGTTTCATCTTTACTCGTTTGAGCCCGGAAAAAACTTGTAGCTTCATTATTGACTCGATTGAAGTTGGAAACAACTTGTAGCTTCATTTCAAACTTGTTTGATGTTGAAAAAAACTTGTAGCTTCATTTTCGGTTGTTTGAAGTTCGAAAACAACTTGTAGCTTCATTTTCGGTTGTTTGAAGTTGGAAGCGACTTTTAGTTTCATCTTTACTCGTTTGAGCTGGGAAACAACTTGTAGCTTCATTATTGACTCAATTGAAGTTGGAAACAACTTGTAGCTTAATTTCAGACTTGTTTGATGTTGAAAACAACTTGTAGCTTAATTTTCGGTTGTTTGAAGTTCGAAACAACTTTTAGTTTCATCTTTACTCGTTTGAGCCCAGAAACAACTTGTAGCTTCATTATTGAATCGATTGAAGTTGGAAACAACTTGTAACTTCATTTCAGACATGTTTGAAGTTGAAAACAACTTGTAGCTTCATTTTCGGTTGTTTGAAGTTGGAAGCGACTTTTAGTTTCATCTTTACTCGTTTGAGCTGGGAAACAACTTGTAGCTTCATTATTGACTCGATTAAAGTTGGAAACAACTTGTAACCTCATTTCAGACAGGTTTGAAGTTGAAAACAACTTGTAGCTTCATTTTCGGTTGTTTGAAGTTGGAAGCGACTTTTAGTTTCATCTTTACTCGTTTGAGCTGGGAAACAACTTGTAGCTTCATTATTGACTCGATTGAAGTTGGAAACAACTTGTAACCTCATTTCAGACAGGTTTGAAGTTGAAAACAACTTGTAGCTTCATTTTCGGTTGTTTGAAGTTGGAAACGACTTTTAGTTTCATCTTTACTCGTTTGAGCCTGGAAACAACTTGTAGCTTCATTATTGACTCGATTGAAGTTGGAAACAACTTGTAGCTTCATTATTGACTCGATTGAAGTTGGAAACAACTTGTAACTTCATTTCAGACAGGTTCGAAGTTGAAAACAGCTTGTAGCTTCATTTTTGGTTGTTTGAAGTTAGAAACAACTTTTAGTTTCATCTTTACTCGTTTGAGCTTGGAAACAACTTGTAGCTTCATTATTGACTCAATTGAAGTTGGAAACAACTTGTAGCTTAATTTCAGACTTGTTTGATGTTGAAAACAACTTGTAGCTTAATTTTCGGTTGTTTGAAGTTCAAAACAACTTTTAGTTTCATCTTTACTCGTTTGAGCCCAGAAACAACTTGTAGCTTCATTATTGAATCGATTGAAGTTGGAAACAACTTGTAACTTCATTTCAGACATGTTTGAAGTTGAAAACAACTTGTAGCTTCATCTTCGGTTGTTTGAAGTTGGAAGCGACTTTTAGTTTCATCTTTACTCGTTTGAGCTGGGAAACAACTTGTAGCTTCATTATTGACTCGATTAAAGTTGGAAACAACTTGTAACCTCATTTCAGACAGGTTTGAAGTTGAAAACAACTTGTAGCTTCATTTTCGGTTGTTTGAAGTTGGAAACGACTTTTAGTTTCATCTTTACTCGTTTGAGCCTTGAAACAACTTGTAGCTTCATTATTGACTCGATTGAAGTTGGAAACAACTTGTAGCTTCATTATTGACTCGATTGAAGTTGGAAACAACTTGTAGCTTCATTTCAGACTTGTTTGAAGTCGAAAACATTTGTAGCTTCATTTTCGGTTGTTTGAAGTTGGAAACAACTTTTAGTTTCATCTTTACTCGTTTGAGCCCGGAAAGAACTTGTAGCTTCATTATTTACTCGATTGAAGTTGGAAACAACTTGTAGCTTAATTTCAAACTTGTTTGATGTTGAAAAAAACTTGTAGCTTAATTTTCGGTTGTTTGAAGTTCGAAACAACTTTTAGTTTCATCTTTACTCGTTTGAGCCCAGAAACAACTTGTAGCTTCATTATTGAATCGGTTGAAGTTGGAAACAACTTGTAACTTCATCTCAGACAGGTTTGAAGTTGAAAACAACTTGTAGCCTGTGACAGCCCTTAAATCCGGGGGTCTAGATTCGGTGCCACTAAAAGAAAAACAATTGAAAACCTGTATGTTTTTTTTAAAGAAAGCAAAAACAAGTATTTCAAACCTGGATATTAAAAAAAATGATTTGCCCTTTCGAAACATGTATTGTTGAAAAGCTAATAAAAATCAAAGAATTTAAAACCTAAAAGCTTTAATAAAAGATTTAAAAAAAACAAAGTTCAACCCCCTTTAAAACAGGATCGCAAACAGGCTATATTATTGAAATCAGAAAAGTAAAACTAATAAATCTTATCACATGCTTTTACAACTAAATCAAATTTAGACAACTCTAATTACCACTAGTCCCAAGGACTCGATCTTGGATACTCTTCCTGACCATCAGGTTGAAACTTAGTCACTTGCAATCCTCGCCTAGCCTTACTCTTATGCTTAGCCTAAATAGGCGAACCATCTTTAACATTATCTGAAAGGGGTTAGAAGAAATAGCAAGAATGAGCAAAAGAATGCTCAGCAAGTATATAATATCCAAACCAACAATGATATAAAGATAATGATACCAACACAATATGATTTAAACAAAACAGTTTCTTCTTCATGGAATTGGAACCAGATAAGACGCTACGAGCTAAGCTGGGTGATCAGCCCACGACATAGCTCCGAACCCGCATATTCAATACGAGTTCTCAAATATAAGGGATCCTAGGCACACTTTGGCCTTTAATAATTCAATTGGGACCGGCGCCTCGGTCATAAAACATTTTCATCCAATTCCCTTTCTAAAACAGATAAATCAATTCATTTTTTCATTTTAAAACCAAGGTTCAAAATCTGTAAGCAACAATGATTCTCAACCAAATATTCATTTCAACACCTTAGCATTAGAGTTCTACTAATTAAGTATTCTTTATCAAGGGTATAGGCTACTGAATCAAGTGTATCAATGTATTTTATAATAATGGCAGGGTAGGTTGTATGATGATAACTAAGGTCTTTCAAGAAATAGGGTTTCATTTATGAGTCAGAAACAAACAAGTGAACTAGTTTATAAGCAAGAACACAATTTGTTGTAGTTGAGAGGGAGGTAAGAAAACAAAGTTATAAGCTCAATATTAAGTATCTGGCAGTTGAAAAACATAAGGATGATAATTAAGCTGATACATTTGCAAGATATAAGTGACAAAGGGTATTCCATTTCATACTTGGGTAATTCCAGAATACTAGTTAATTAGTAGAAGTCTAATTCTATAAGGAGTTTTGCAATATTCAAAGCATAACAAAGCATTGCAGGAGCAAAATCTTTTAAAGAGAAAGTAGGTTGGATATATACTTGCCTTAACTCCGGTGTCTAGCTCAGATTTCTAATAACACTATGTAGTGCCATATCATTCCTTTCTGCCAGCTTCTGACAAGACTCTATCTATAGCAATCTCTGCCTAACTTCAACTTGCAACACAACTTAGCTATTTCTGAATAACCATTTTAATCACTTCTCGATCAATGCCTCGATCAACGTCTCGTTCCATTCTATACGATGGCAAAATATTATTTCAGTCGTCGGATCAGACGGATTAACTAAGCTCGAAAAGCATTAAGACCTATTCTATATCTACCCTTCGCATATACATGCCACATAGTCAGACAAACACATAGCACATAGTTGAACAATTAACTTTTATAGCCATTAAAAAGTCAATATTGATAAGTTAACATTTAACATGTTTCAGTTAACCATGTCACCTTATTCTTATCTATTTAATATCCTTCAACAAGTAAAACATATATAGTTTCTAACGAAAATTCGACAGCACTTCCTCTATTTATCGGACTATCCACCTGTTTTCTTATATTATTCAACAAGTAACCAACTCAATCCAACTCAATAAACAAATAAGTACTGGACCAATATCAATTAAAACACAATATCACAGTATGCACACTTGCATAGCTAGATTTGAAATCATATATCACTATTAAACATGATTAACACTGACCAACCAAGTATAACCTCCTCCTATGCACTAATCAAAGAAAGAAGACGAGAACAAATAGTTCAAACAGCCCTCACTCTATGATTTTTAATAAACTGAAAATTTATCTCTTTAATACAAAATTTCTATGAGACACTCCTAAACATTATTCCAATCTACTATAAAAATTTCAGAAGAAAATTCCATGTTTAAGGGAGTAAAACAGGGCCTGCAAGTCAAGAACCTGAGTCTGTCCTGCAGAACCAGCCCCACGCTAAGAATTTTAATAAATAGAAAAATTGGTCTGTTTGTATGAAATTTTAATGACATATTACAGACACTAACATCTAACTCCAGTAAAGATTTCAGAATTAAACACCAAGTATAAGACCTCCAAACAGAGTCTGCAATCAGTATAACAGACCCTGTCCAGTATTTTCTGCGCATACCATACTAAAACGGTCATATCTCCTAGCTCGCTAATCGAATCGATTCGATTCTTTCGAGCACATAAACTAGACTCTGAGGAGCACATAACCACACAAAGATTAGGCATATAGTCTGACTCTATGAGCCCAGAAATGTACTGCAAAACAGATCAGCAGCAACCTCGAATTCAACGGATTATGTATAAATCTAAATTTTAGCCCAATACTTAAACTCCTAAACACCATTTTGAAAACATTTACACAAAATCTTAACCTGAAAGCTTGAATACTCAGTTATATATCCTCATAATTCATGTACATGAGTCATCCGATTATACTACTATTTTGCGTACTAATTATAATCATACTACAACAACCAATTCAAATATCAATTAAGCACACAATTCAATCATACAATTACTAAAACCAATCTCAATTTCCAAAAATTCAATCAACCTTCAATTACAAGCATATAATCAGTTTATATACATACAAACACACATAAATCAGATTATACACACATAAATCAGATTATACACAATTGACTCGATTAAAGTTGGAAACAACTTTTAGCTTCATTTCAGACTTGTTTGATGTTGATCAACTTGTAGCTTCATTTTCGGTTGTTTGAAGTTGGAAGCGACTTTTAGTTTCATCTTTACTCGTTTGAGCTGAGAAACAACTTGTAGCTTCATTATTGACTCTATTAAAGTTGGAAACAACTTGTAACTTCATTTCAGACAGGTTTGAAGTTGAAAACAACTTGCAGCTTCATTTTCGGTTGTTTGAAGTTGGAAACGACTTTTAGTTTCATCTTTACTCGTTTGAGCCTGGAAACAACTTGTAGCTTCATTATTGACTCGATTGAAGTTGGAAACAACTTGTAGCTTCATTATTGACTCGATTGAAGTTGGAAACAACTTGTAGCTTCATTTCAGACTTGTTTGAAGTCGAAAACATTTGTAGCTTCATTTTCGGTTGTTTGAAGTTGGAAACAACTTTTAGTTTCATCTTTACTCGTTTGAGCCCGGAAAGAACTTGTGGCTTTATTATTTACTCGATTGAAGTTGGAAACAACTTGTATCTTCATTTCAGACTTGTTTGAAGTTGAAAACAACTTGTAGCTTCATTTTTAGTTGTTTGAAGTTGGAAACAACTTTTAGTTTCATCTTTTCTCATTTGAGCCCGGAAACAACTTGTAGCTTCATTATTGACTCGATTGAAGTTGGAAACAACTTGTAGCTTTATTTCAGACTTGTTTGATGTTGAAAACAACTTGTAGCTTCATTTTCGGTTGTTTGAAGTTGAAACCAACTTTTAGTTTCATCTTTACTCGTTTGAGCCCGGAAAAAACTTGTAGCTTCATTATTGACTCGATTGAAGTTGGAAACAACTTGTAGCTTCATTTCAGACTTGTTTGATGTTGAAAACAACTTGTAGCTTCATTTTCAGTTGTTTGAAGTTCGAAACAACTTTTAGTTTCATCTTTACTCGTTTGAGCCCGGAAACAACTTGTAGCTTCATTATTGACTCGATTGAAGTTGGAAACAACTTGTACCTTCATTTCAGACTTGTTTGATGTTGATCAACTTGTAGCTTCATTTTCGGTTGTTTAAAGTTCGAAACAACTTTTAGTTTCATCTTTTCTCGTTTGAGCCCAGAAACAACTTGTAGCTTCATTATTGAGTCGATTGAAGTTGGAAACAACTTGTAGTTTTATTTCAGACTTGTTTGATGTTGAAAACAACTTGTAGCTTCATTTTTGGTTTGAATTTCGAAACAACTTTTAGTTTCATCTTTACTCGTTTGAGCCCGGAAACAACTTGTAGCTTCATTATTGACTCGATTAAAGTTGGAAACAACTTTTAGCTTCATTTCAGACTTGTTTGATGTTGATCAACTTGTAGCTTCATTTTCGGTTGTTTGAAGTTGGAAGCGACTTTTAGTTTCATCTTTACTCGGTTGAGCTCGGAAACAACTTGTAGCTTCATTATTGACTCTATTAAAGTTGGAAACAACTTGTAACTTCATTTCAGACAGGTTTGAAGTTGAAAACAACTTGCAGCTTCATTTTCGGTTGTTTGAAGTTGGAAACGACTTTTAGTTTCATCTTTACTCGTTTGAGCCTGGAAACAACTTGTAGCTTCATTATTGACTCGATTGAAGTTGGAAACAACTTGTAGCTTTATTATTGACTCGATTGAAGTTGGAAACAACTTGTAGCTTCATTTCAGACTTGTTTGAAGTCGAAAACATTTGTAGCTTCATTTTCGGTTGTTTGAAGTTGGAAACAACTTTTAGTTTCATCTTTACTCGTTTGAGCCCGGAAAGAACTTGTGGCTTTATTATTTACTCGATTGAAGTTGGAAACAACTTGTATCTTCATTTCAGACTTGTTTGAAGTTGAAAACAACTTGTAGCTTCATTTTTAGTTGTTTGAAGTTGGAAACAACTTTTAGTTTCATCTTTTCTCATTTGAGCCCGGAAACAACTTGTAGCTTCATTATTGACTCGATTGAAGTTGGAAACAACTTGTAGCTTTATTTCAGACTTGTTTGATGTTGAAAACAACTTGTAGCTTCATTTTCGGTTGTTTGAATTTGGAACCAACTTTTAGTTTCATCTTTACTCGTTTGAGCCCGGAAACAACTTGTAGCTTCATTATTGACTCGATTGAAGTTGGAAACAACTTGTAGCTTCATTTCAGACTTGTTTGATGTTGAAAACAACTTGTAGCTTCATTTTCAGTTGTTTGAAGTTCGAAACAACTTTTAGTTTCATCTTTACTCGTTTGAGCCCGGAAACAACTTGTAGCTTCATTATTGACTCGATTGAAGTTGGAAACAACTTGTAGCTTCATTTCAGACTTGTTTGATGTTGATAAACTTGTAGCTTCATTTTCGGTTGTTTAAAGTTCGAAACAACTTTTAGTTTCATCTTTTCTCGTTTGAGCCCAGAAACAACTTGTAGCTTCATTATTGAGTCGATTGAAGTTGGAAACAACTTTTAGTTTTATTTCAGACTTGTTTGATGTTGAAAACAACTTGTAGCTTCATTTTTGGTTTGAATTTCGAAACAACTTTTAGTTTCATCTTTACTCCTTTGAGCCCGGAAACAACTTGTAGCTTCATTATTGACTCGATTAAAGTTGGAAACAACTTTTAGCTTCATTTCAGACTTGTTTGATGTTGATCAACTTGTAGCTTCATTTTCGGTTGTTTGAAGTTGGAAGCGACTTTTAGTTTCATCTTTACTCGTTTGAGCCCGGAAACAACTTGTAGCTTCATTATTGACTCGATTGAAGTTGGAAACAACTTGTACCTTCATTTCAGACTTGTTTGATGTTGATCAACTTGTAGCTTCATTTTCGGTTGTTTAAAGTTCGAAACAACTTTTAGTTTCATCTTTTCTCGTTTGAGCCCAGAAACAACTTGTAGCTTCATTATTGAGTCGATTGAAGTTGGAAACAACTTGTAGTTTTATTTCAGACTTGTTTGATGTTGAAAACAACTTGTAGCTTCATTTTTGGTTAGAATTTCGAAACAACTTTTAGTTTCATCTTTACTCGTTTGAGCCCGGAAACAACTTGTAGCTTCATTATTGACTCGATTAAAGTTGGAAACAACTTTTAGCTTCATTTCAGACTTGTTTGATGTTGATCAACTTGGAGCTTCATTTTCGGTTGTTTGAAGTTGGAAGCGACTTTTAGTTTCATCTTTACTCGGTTGAGCTGGGAAACAACTTGTAGCTTCATTATTGACTCTATTAAAGTTGGAAACAACTTGTAACTTCATTTCAGACAGGTTTGAAGTTGAAAACAACTTGCAGCTTCATTTTCGGTTGTTTGAAGTTGGAAACGACTTTTAGTTTCATCTTTACTCGTTTGAGCCTGGAAACAACTTGTAGCTTCATTATTGACTCGATTGAAGTTGGAAACAACTTGTAGCTTCATTATTGACTCGATTGAAGTTGGAAACAACTTGTAGCTTCATTTCAGACTTGTTTGAAGTCGAAAACATTTGTAGCTTCATTTTCGGTTGTTTGAAGTTGGAAACAACTTTTAGTTTCATCTTTACTCGTTTGAGCCCGGAAAGAACTTGTGGCTTTATTATTTACTCGATTGAAGTTGGAAACAACTTGTATCTTCATTTCAGACTTGTTTGAAGTTGAAAACAACTTGTAGCTTCATTTTTAGTTGTTTGAAGTTGGAAACAACTTTTAGTTTCATCTTTTCTCATTTGAGCCCGGAAACAACTTGTAGCTTAATTATTGACTCGATTGAAGTTGGAAACAACTTGTAGCTTTATTTCAGACTTGTTTGATGTTGAAAACTTGTAGCTTCATTTTCGGTTGTTTGAAGTTGGAACCAACTTTTAGTTTCATCTTTACTCGTTTGAGCCCGGAAACAACTTTTGTAGCTTCATTATTGACTCGATTGAAGTTGGAAACAACTTGTAGCTTCATTATAGACTTGTTTGATGTTGAAAACAACTTGTAGCTTCATTTTCAGTTGTTTGAAGTTCGAAACAACTTTTAGTTTCATCTTTACTCGTTTGAGCCCGGAAACAACTTGTAGCTTCATTATTGACTCGATTGAAGTTGGAAACAACTTGTACCTTCATTTCAGACTTGTTTGATGTTGATCAACTTGTAGCTTCATTTTCGGTTGTTTAAAGTTCGAAACAACTTTTAGTTTCATCTTTTCTCGTTTGAGCCCAGAAACAACTTGTAGCTTCATTATTGAGTCGATTGAAGTTGGAAACAACTTGTAGCTTTATTTCAGACTTGTTTGATGTTGAAAACAACTTGTAGCTTCATTTTCGGTTGGTTGAAGTTGGAACCAACTTTTAGTTTCATCTTTACTCGTTTGAGCCCGGAAAAAACTTGTAGCTTCATTATTGACTCGATTGAAGTTGGAAACAACTTGTAGCTTCATTTCAGACTTGTTTGATGTTGAAAACAACTTGTAGCTTCATTTTCAGTTGTTTGAAGTTCGAAACAACTTTTAGTTTCATCTTTACTCGTTTGAGCCCGGAAACAACTTGTAGCTTCATTATTGACTCGATTGAAGTTGGAAACAACTTGTACCTTCATTTCAGACTTGTTTGATGTTGATCAACTTGTAGCTTCATTTTCGGTTGTTTAAAGTTCGAAACAACTTTTAGTTTCATCTTTTCTCGTTTGAGCCCAGAAACAACTTGTAGCTTCATTATTGAGTCGATTGAAGTTGGAAACAACTTGTAGTTTTATTTCAGACTTGTTTGATGTTGAAAACAACTTGTAGCTTCATTTTTGGTTTGAATTTCGAAACAACTTTTAGTTTCATCTTTACTCGTTTGAGCCCGGAAACAACTTGTAGCTTCATTATTGACTCGATTAAAGTTGGAAACAACTTTTAGCTTCATTTCAGACTTGTTTGATGTTGATCAACTTGGAGCTTCATTTTCGGTTGTTTGAAGTTGGAAGCGACTTTTAGTTTCATCTTTACTCGGTTGAGCTGGGAAACAACTTGTAGCTTCATTATTGACTCTATTAAAGTTGGAAACAACTTGTAACTTCATTTCAGACAGGTTTGAAGTTGAAAACAACTTGCAGCTTCATTTTCGGTTGTTTGAAGTTGGAAACGACTTTTAGTTTCATCTTTACTCGTTTGAGCCTGGAAACAACTTGTAGCTTCATTATTGACTCGATTGAAGTTGGAAACAACTTGTAGCTTCATTATTGACTCGATTGAAGTTGGAAACAACTTGTAGCTTCATTTCAGACTTGTTTGAAGTCGAAAACATTTGTAGCTTCATTTTCGGTTGTTTGAAGTTGGAAACAACTTTTAGTTTCATCTTTACTCGTTTGAGCCCGGAAAGAACTTGTGGCTTTATTATTTACTCGATTGAAGTTGGAAACAACTTGTATCTTCATTTCAGACTTGTTTGAAGTTGAAAACAACTTGTAGCTTCATTTTTAGTTGTTTGAAGTTGGAAACAACTTTTAGTTTCATCTTTTCTCATTTGAGCCCGGAAACAACTTGTAGCTTCATTATTGACTCGATTGAAGTTGGAAACAACTTGTAGCTTTATTTCAGACTTGTTTGATGTTGAAAACTTGTAGCTTCATTTTCGGTTGTTTGAAGTTGGAACCAACTTTTAGTTTCATCTTTACTCGTTTGAGCCCGGAAACAACTTGTAGCTTCATTATTGACTCGATTGAAGTTGGAAACAACTTGTAGCTTCATTTCAGACAGGTTTGAAGTTGAAAACAACTTGCAGCTTCATTTTCGGTTGTTTGAAGTTGGAAACGACTTTTAGTTTCATCTTTACTCGTTTGAGCCTGGAAACAACTTGTAGCTTCATTATTGACTCGATTGAAGTTGGAAACAACTTGTAGCTTCATTATTGACTCGATTGAAGTTGGAAACAACTTGTAGCTTCATTTCAGACTTGTTTGAAGTCGAAAACATTTGTAGCTTCATTTTCGGTTGTTTGAAGTTGGAAACAACTTTTAGTTTCATCTTTACTCGTTTGAGCCCGGAAAGAACTTGTGGCTTTATTATTTACTCGATTGAAGTTGGAAACAACTTGTATCTTCATTTCAGACTTGTTTGAAGTTGAAAACAACTTGTAGCTTCATTTTTAGTTGTTTGAAGTTGGAAACAACTTTTAGTTTCATCTTTTCTCATTTGAGCCCGGAAACAACTTGTAGCTTCATTATTGACTCGATTGAAGTTGGAAACAACTTGTAGCTTTATTTCAGACTTGTTTGATGTTGAAAACAACTTGTAGCTTCATTTTCGGTTGTTTGAAGTTGAAACCAACTTTTAGTTTCATCTTTACTCGTTTGAGCCCGGAAAAAACTTGTAGCTTCATTATTGACTCGATTGAAGTTGGAAACAACTTGTAGCTTCATTTCAGACTTGTTTGATGTTGAAAACAACTTGTAGCTTCATTTTCAGTTGTTTGAAGTTCGAAACAACTTTTAGTTTCATCTTTACTCGTTTGAGCCCGGAAACAACTTGTAGCTTCATTATTGACTCGATTGAAGTTGGAAACAACTTGTACCTTCATTTCAGACTTGTTTGATGTTGATCAACTTGTAGCTTCATTTTCGGTTGTTTAAAGTTCGAAACAACTTTTAGTTTCATCTTTTCTCGTTTGAGCCCAGAAACAACTTGTAGCTTCATTATTGAGTCGATTGAAGTTGGAAACAACTTGTAGTTTTATTTCAGACTTGTTTGATGTTGAAAACAACTTGTAGCTTCATTTTTGGTTTGAATTTCGAAACAACTTTTAGTTTCATCTTTACTCGTTTGAGCCCGGAAACAACTTGTAGCTTCATTATTGACTCGATTAAAGTTGGAAACAACTTTTAGCTTCATTTCAGACTTGTTTGATGTTGATCAACTTGTAGCTTCATTTTCGGTTGTTTGAAGTTGGAAGCGACTTTTAGTTTCATCTTTACTCGGTTGAGCTCGGAAACAACTTGTAGCTTCATTATTGACTCTATTAAAGTTGGAAACAACTTGTAACTTCATTTCAGACAGGTTTGAAGTTGAAAACAACTTGCAGCTTCATTTTCGGTTGTTTGAAGTTGGAAACGACTTTTAGTTTCATCTTTACTCGTTTGAGCCTGGAAACAACTTGTAGCTTCATTATTGACTCGATTGAAGTTGGAAACAACTTGTAGCTTCATTATTGACTCGATTGAAGTTGGAAACAACTTGTAGCTTCATTTCAGACTTGTTTGAAGTCGAAAACATTTGTAGCTTCATTTTCGGTTGTTTGAAGTTGGAAACAACTTTTAGTTTCATCTTTACTCGTTTGAGCCCGGAAAGAACTTGTGGCTTTATTATTTACTCGATTGAAGTTGGAAACAACTTGTATCTTCATTTCAGACTTGTTTGAAGTTGAAAACAACTTGTAGCTTCATTTTTAGTTGTTTGAAGTTGGAAACAACTTTTAGTTTCATCTTTTCTCATTTGAGCCCGGAAACAACTTGTAGCTTCATTATTGACTCGATTGAAGTTGGAAACAACTTGTAGCTTTATTTCAGACTTGTTTGATGTTGAAAACAACTTGTAGCTTCATTTTCGGTTGTTTGAATTTGGAACCAACTTTTAGTTTCATCTTTACTCGTTTGAGCCCGGAAACAACTTGTAGCTTCATTATTGACTCGATTGAAGTTGGAAACAACTTGTAGCTTCATTTCAGACTTGTTTGATGTTGAAAACAACTTGTAGCTTCATTTTCAGTTGTTTGAAGTTCGAAACAACTTTTAGTTTCATCTTTACTCGTTTGAGCCCGGAAACAACTTGTAGCTTCATTATTGACTCGATTGAAGTTGGAAACAACTTGTAGCTTCATTTCAGACTTGTTTGATGTTGATAAACTTGTAGCTTCATTTTCGGTTGTTTAAAGTTCGAAACAACTTTTAGTTTCATCTTTTCTCGTTTGAGCCCAGAAACAACTTGTAGCTTCATTATTGAGTCGATTGAAGTTGGAAACAACTTTTAGTTTTATTTCAGACTTGTTTGATGTTGAGAACAACTTGTAGCTTCATTTTTGGTTTGAATTTCGAAACAACTTTTAGTTTCATCTTTACTCCTTTGAGCCCGGAAACAACTTGTAGCTTCATTATTGACTCGATTAAAGTTGGAAACAACTTTTAGCTTCATTTCAGACTTGTTTGATGTTGATCAACTTGTAGCTTCATTTTCGGTTGTTTGAAGTTGGAAGCGACTTTTAGTTTCATCTTTACTCGTTTGAGCCCGGAAACAACTTGTAGCTTCATTATTGACTCGATTGAAGTTGGAAACAACTTGTACCTTCATTTCAGACTTGTTTGATGTTGATCAACTTGTAGCTTCATTTTCGGTTGTTTAAAGTTCGAAACAACTTTTAGTTTCATCTTTTCTCGTTTGAGCCCAGAAACAACTTGTAGCTTCATTATTGAGTCGATTGAAGTTGGAAACAACTTGTAGTTTTATTTCAGACTTGTTTGATGTTGAAAACAACTTGTAGCTTCATTTTTGGTTTGAATTTCGAAACAACTTTTAGTTTCATCTTTACTCGTTTGAGCCCGGAAACAACTTGTAGCTTCATTATTGACTCGATTAAAGTTGGAAACAACTTTTAGCTTCATTTCAGACTTGTTTGATGTTGATCAACTTGGAGCTTCATTTTCGGTTGTTTGAAGTTGGAAGCGACTTTTAGTTTCATCTTTACTCGGTTGAGCTGGGAAACAACTTGTAGCTTCATTATTGACTCTATTAAAGTTGGAAACAACTTGTAACTTCATTTCAGACAGGTTTGAAGTTGAAAACAACTTGCAGCTTCATTTTCGGTTGTTTGAAGTTGGAAACGACTTTTAGTTTCATCTTTACTCGTTTGAGCCTGGAAACAACTTGTAGCTTCATTATTGACTCGATTGAAGTTGGAAACAACTTGTAGCTTCATTATTGACTCGATTGAAGTTGGAAACAACTTGTAGCTTCATTTCAGACTTGTTTGAAGTCGAAAACATTTGTAGCTTCATTTTCGGTTGTTTGAAGTTGGAAACAACTTTTAGTTTCATCTTTACTCGTTTGAGCCCGGAAAGAACTTGTGGCTTTATTATTTACTCGATTGAAGTTGGAAACAACTTGTATCTTCATTTCAGACTTGTTTGAAGTTGAAAACAACTTGTAGCTTCATTTTTAGTTGTTTGAAGTTGGAAACAACTTTTAGTTTCATCTTTTCTCATTTGAGCCCGGAAACAACTTGTAGCTTCATTATTGACTCGATTGAAGTTGGAAACAACTTGTAGCTTTATTTCAGACTTGTTTGATGTTGAAAACAACTTGTAGCTTCATTTTCGGTTGTTTGAATTTGGAACCAACTTTTAGTTTCATCTTTACTCGTTTGAGCCCGGAAACAACTTGTAGCTTCATTATTGACTCGATTGAAGTTGGAAACAACTTGTAGCTAAGTTGTTTTCAGAAAATGTTTCTCTCTCTAGAAATTTCCTCTCCCTTCTCTCTAGGAGTAACGTTGATTCTCAAGGGTTTGCAATTGACCATGATGGTGAGTGCCTTGAAGACACTGCGTGTGGAGGTGGAGCTCCTATAGCCACCAACGCAGCTGTTTTTGCTGAAATTTTTTCTGGATCTGGAAAGGACTCTGTCTTGAATTCGTCTCATCTTGAGGCTGAGGTTACAGGTGGGCATAGTTGTGCTATTCCGAGCAGCTCGGGTGGTGTTCCGTTGGAAAAGGTCACCGTTGAGGACTATATCTCAAGTGATGAAGAACCCCTTTCCCCTAGATCAGCAGCGGAGCTTTGTAAGAACAATACAAGCGCTACCATTCATGCCATGATGAAATCATCAAAGCACGAGCGAGATGCGCTCCTTAACACTAAGGGTAAGCTTGCTACTATTCTTGATTTCTTGAAATTAAAGGGTTTTAGTGAGGAGTCTGTTTTTGCTGAAATGGGGTTCAAGGGACCTGGGATCTCAAGCCCTGCACGGGATGATGTTGGGCTGCCAAGTCTGGAGAGATTGGGTGAAGATGTAAGCTCTATTAGAGGAAGTAGTCCTGTTACAGAGAATGTTAAGGTGCAGCAACTTGATCCTTTTAAGGATAAAATGAAGGAAAAATTAGAGGAATCTCCTCCTGCTGTCCAGCATCCTGATGAGGAACAAAGGTTAAAAAGCTCACAGAAACCACTGTGGTCTTCTATCGTCAAAAACAATGCTCCTTTGGAAAATTTGGTTTTTGACTACCACCCTTTAAAAGAAGGGGTTTCTGTAGTTACCCCTCCTGTTGAGGTGCTTAAGAAGGGGATGGAGAAATTTCAGCTTTGTCTGGTGGGTACTTTCTCCAAAGGTACTCTTCCTCTCTCGAAGTTAATTGAAAATGCTAGGAAAGTTTGGGAAGCTAAAGGGCTGTGTAATGTGTCTCAGAAAGATTCTCACACCTTCCTTTTTAAATTTCGATCTGAAATGGAAATGAACGCTGTGTTAGCTAGAGGCACGTGGTATTTTGAGCGCAAACCCCTTATCCTTCGAGCTTGGGGAACTGATTCTGGGGGTGGGAAAATCAGTAGTATTCCTTTGTGGGTGAGATTCAGGAACTTACCTGATTATTACTGGACGCGTGAGGGTTTGAGTTGTGTGGCTAGCTCTATAGGACCTCCCATTTGTGCTGATAAAGTCACCTCGCAGTTGAACCCTGTACAATTCGCAAAAATGTGTGTTCGCTACAAGTTGGGAGATCCTCTCCCTGAGAAGATTAAAGTGGCTGTAATGGATGCTGATACTCAAGAGCTGTCACAAACAGAGTTTGCTGAGGTTGATATTTCTTATCCGCAGAGGCCAATGGTATGTAGTGGTTGCAAGCAACTTGGCCATTTGGTGGGGGCGTGTCCGAGTGTGAAGCGTGTGTGGGTTCAAAAAGGAGAAAAGCACAATGACTCTGTTTCGGCTAATAATGAAACTCTCCCTGCTGAAGTTGTTGTCCCTGTCACTTCTAAGGAGGGTTCAGGCCACGTTATTGTTGAGAAACCCCATGTTGTAGTCAAGGATCCTAGTGGGAATTGTTCGAATGCTGCAGATGGTTGGACCACTGTTAATCGGAAGCCAAATTCATCCAAACCCTGTCCTGAACAAAGCAATCCTTCTGAGCCTGTTCTGGGTAGTCCTGAGGTCCCTATTTTCAAGGCATTGGCTAAGACTATGACTAAAAATCAGTTGAAAAGAGCGCGAAGGGCGGGGGGGAAGGATTCCCCGAAAAAGAAATAAATAGTTGTTAATGGTTTTTTGTTCCTACAACACGAGAGGGCTCAATAATAAGATTTCCTTCTATAAGGATTTTATTGCTTCGAGAAAGCTTGGACTTATTGCCCTCCTGGAAACTCATGTTAAAAAGGAAAATGCAACTTTTGTCTCTAAACTAGTTGCTCCGAAGTTTTGTTGGCTTTTTAATTATGATCATCACCATAACGGCAGAATATGGCTTGGATGGGATCCTGATTTTTGGTCTATCTCGGATGTGCATGTTCAATCACAACACATCTCCTGTAAAGTATCATCCTTACCCTCGAATCATGTATTTTTTGCATCATTTATTTATGCTTCAAATGACTATATTGAGAGGCGTTTATTATGGAATCAATTAATCAATTTTAATTCGAATATTGTTGCTGTTTCTTCTATGCCTTGGGTTATTACTGGAGACTTCAATGTCTATCTTAATATGCATGAGACTAATGTAGACAGGGGTCTTTCGATTGAGATTCAAGAATTCCGGGACTTTGCAGAAGCTATTGATGTGTTTGATCTTAACTTCTCTGGTCAATTTTTCACGTGGTGGGATTGCAACCACTCGAAACCTGTTCAAAGAAAGCTTGACAGAGTGCTTGTGAATGCTTCCTGGGTTAGCATCTTCTCAATGTCTACTGCTCAATTTCCTCCGAGAGGGTTATCGGACCATTGCCCAGCCATTACTTACCTGGGGGTCTCGAATCCAAAGGTTTTCAAACCTTTTCAAATCTTCCAACATGTGATTCAGCATCAGGATTTCTATTCTACTGTTGAGGAGGCATGGAATATTGATATTCATGGAGATCCTTGGTACATTCTCTCTATGAAGATTAAGAGAGTTAAAGCTGCCCTAAAGCGTTTGAATAAATCTTGTGGCAATCTTCATGAAGCCGTTATTCAAGCACGACATGCTCTTACTTCTTTTCAAGAGGGAATGTCTCCTAGTGCCCTTTCGGATGTGTTCAAAACTGAAGAGAGCCTCTGCCTTGATTTGCAGCGTGCTCTTTCGGCTGAGGAAATATTCTTGAAACAAAAGTCTAGGGTACAATGGTTGGATCTTGGTGACGGAAACAATTCTTTCTTTCACAGAGCTTGCAAGAATCGATGGAATGTAAACAAAATTCTTATGCTTGATGATGATTTTGGTAACGTTCTGACTTCTCATGAGGAGATTGCTACAGCTGCCACTGATTATTTCAAAGAGTTACTGGGTACTAGTATTGACTGCAAACCTTTTGATTGGAATATCACTCTTCCTCAGCTGAGCTCTTCTCAGCAGGATTTTCTCTGTACCTCTTTTAGCAACGATGACATTTTGAAGGCGTTTAAAAGAATGGGGAAAAAGAAAAGCCCAGGACCTGATGGATTGACACCTGAATTCTTCTTGGCAGCGTGGGGTCTTATTGGTGATGATGTGGTAAGAGGTATAAAGTACTTCTTTGACACTTTGGAATTGCCTCGTAGTATCAACTCTGCTGCAATCTCTCTGGTGCCAAAGTGTGATAACCCCTCCCGTATGCAGCATTTCCGTCCAATCTCTTGTTGTAATACTCTATACAAGTGTATTGCCAAGCTCCTTGCGGGCAGAATTCAGAAAATTATTGCTTCGCTGATTTCTATTAATCAATCTGCATTTGTTCCAAAAAGGCTCATCGGAGACAATATTATGTTGATTCAAGCCCTTTGCAAGGACTACCATAGGCAAGATGGTGTTCCTAGATGTGCCTTTAAGCTTGATATTCACAAGGCGTTTGATAGCCTAAATTGGGACTTCCTGTTTACTGCTTTGGATAAAATGCGTTTCCCTGATTTGTTTATCAGGTGGATTAAAAAATGCATCTCGGGTTGTATGCTTTCTGTAAAGATAAATGGTGTCCTTGAGGGTTATTTCCAGTGCAAGAGTGGGCTCCGTCAAGGGGATCCCCTCTCCCCTTATTTATTCGTGCTTAGTATGGAAATTCTGACTAACTATTTGAACACGACGCTCCAGAATTGTGACTCATTTGTTTTTCATTGGCGTACAAAGCAGCTCAAGCTTTCTCATGTTATCTTTGCAGACGACATTTTTGTCTTCTGTAAAGGTGAACAGGCCTCTATTAAGATTCTTCTCGACTCGGTGTCTCACTTCTGTGATTGCTCAGGCTTGAAGTTGAACAAAGAGAAGTGCCAGGCTTTCTTTTGCAACGTTCCTGCTGATATAGTTCGTGATACCATAAGTGAGTATGGTTTCTCTCAAGGATCCCTTCCCATTACCTATTTGGGACTTCCTCTGATCACTAGTCGACTCACTCCTTCTCTATGTGATCCTCTGATCCATCGGCTATGTAAAAGAATTGAGGGTTGGGCTGTGCGTTCTCTCCGATATAGTGGGAGACTTCAACTGATAAAATCTGTTCTCCAAGCCATTCAGGGCTTCTGGTCAATGTACTTATTTCTGCCGAAGGGAGTTCTAAAGCGAATTCAATCTATTCTCGCTAAATTCTTGTGGGGTGGCTGCAGTTTGGAGGGCAGATGCCATTACAATGTGGCATGGGCTGATTGTTGTTTTAAAAAAGAGGAAGGTGGCCTTGGGGTTAGAGACTTGTTTGAGTGGAACAAATCTGCAATATTCTTGCAAATATGGAAACTTTCCCTTCCAAACCCCTGTTCTATTTGGATTCTTTGGGTTCATTCCTGTTTACTAAAGCATAAAGCTTTCTGGACAACGAAGATCCCGTATAAGTGTCCTTGGAATCTTCGAAAGATCTTCAATGCACGCTCTGAAGCTTTGCAGCACATCTCTGTTATGGTTAAGGAAAATTCTGAGTTCAAATTATGGCATGACCCTTGGCTTATAAATGAGCCACTCATCCAGAAATTTGGAGTGGGTTTAATCTCTATCATGCAGTCCTCTTCTCTTGCTGCTGTTGGAACCATTATTTCAAATGGTCAATGGTCGGTTGCCACTTCAAATGATCACCGTGCTGTGCACTTTAGGAGCTTGCTATACTCTCGACAGATTGGTGCTAATGACATAGTGTTTTGGAATGGCGCCCACCCAGTCAATTTGAATGTCATTTGGGATTCTATTAGGAGAAGAGGAACTCCTCCAGGCTGGCTTCCTCTTATTTGGAATAAGTTTCATATTCCTGCATGCTCATTCATATCTTGGTTGGCTTGTCGCGAGAGACTTCTAACAAAGGACCGAATGCTTCTGTTCCATATGAATACTAACCCCAGATGTGCATTATGTTCTAGTAGCAATGAAGACACGGAGCACCTTTTCTCCCAGTGCCCATACTCCTATTTGATTTTCCGGGCGTGTCCGTTCAATCCTATTCTTGATTGGAGAAGATGGATGCAGGGTGATTTCTTTGATGAGCCGAAAACTGCCTTCCAGAAAAACTTTGTTTTTCTTTATATCACTGTTGCAATCTATTTAATTTGGAGGGAAAGAAACAGTAGAGTCCATGATGGTGGAAGTATGCCAGTTGCTCAATTAATTATGATAGTAAAGCGTATGGTGCGTGAGAAATTGAGTACTTGTAATGATTTCCGTAGGGAACTATCCAGAGATCCTTCCTTAAGCCATATTCTGTACTAATTTAGTTCTCTATCTTGTCTAGTTTTTAGACTAGTTTTTAGTCTATATTATGTTATTTTTGGACTAGTTTAGTCGGTTCTTGTTGACTGATAGTCTTTTTATCGCGGGGTATGCCCCTAGAAGTGTACTCTTTGTTTTTTAATTCAATTCTCAATTTAAAAAAAAAAAAAAAAAAAACAACTTGTAGCTTCATTTCAGACTTGTTTGATGTTGAAAACAACTTGTAGCTTCATTTTCAGTTGTTTGAAGTTCGAAACAACTTTTAGTTTCATCTTTACTCGTTTGAGCCCGGAAACAACTTGTAGCTTCATTATTGACTCGATTGAAGTTGGAAACAACTTGTAGCTTCATTTCAGACTTGTTTGATGTTGATCAACTTGTAGCTTCATTTTCGGTTGTTTAAAGTTCGAAACAACTTTCAGTTTCATCTTTTCTCGTTTGAGCCCAGAAACAACTTGTAGCTTCATTATTGAGTCGATTGAAGTTGGAAACAACTTGTAGCTTTATTTCAGACTTGTTTGATGTTGAAAACAACTTGTAGCTTCATTTTCGGTTGGTTGAAGTTGGAACCAACTTTTAGTTTCATCTTTACTCGTTTGAGCCCGGAAAAAACTTGTAGCTTCATTATTGACTCGATTGAAGTTGGAAACAACTTGTAGCTTCATTTCAGACTTGTTTGATGTTGAAAACAACTTGTAGCTTCATTTTCAGTTGTTTGAAGTTCGAAACAACTTTTAGTTTCATCTTTACTCGTTTGAGCCCGGAAACAACTTGTAGCTTCATTATTGACTCGATTGAAGTTGGAAACAACTTGTACCTTCATTTCAGACTTGTTTGATGTTGATCAACTTGTAGCTTCATTTTCGGTTGTTTAAAGTTCGAAACAACTTTTAGTTTCATCTTTTCTCGTTTGAGCCCAGAAACAACTTGTAGCTTCATTATTGAGTCGATTGAAGTTGGAAACAACTTGTAGTTTTATTTCAGACTTGTTTGATGTTGAAAACAACTTGTAGCTTCATTTTTGGTTTGAATTTCGAAACAACTTTTAGTTTCATCTTTACTCGTTTGAGCCCGGAAACAACTTGTAGCTTCATTATTGACTCGATTAAAGTTGGAAACAACTTTTAGCTTCATTTCAGACTTGTTTGATGTTGATCAACTTGGAGCTTCATTTTCGGTTGTTTGAAGTTGGAAGCGACTTTTAGTTTCATCTTTACTCGGTTGAGCTGGGAAACAACTTGTAGCTTCATTATTGACTCTATTAAAGTTGGAAACAACTTGTAACTTCATTTCAGACAGGTTTGAAGTTGAAAACAACTTGCAGCTTCATTTTCTGTTGTTTGAAGTTGGAAACGACTTTTAGTTTCATCTTTACTCGTTTGAGCCTGGAAACAACTTGTAGCTTCATTATTGACTCGATTGAAGTTGGAAACAACTTGTAGCTTCATTATTGACTCGATTGAAGTTGGAAACAACTTGTAGCTTCATTTCAGACTTGTTTGAAGTCGAAAACATTTGTAGCTTCATTTTCGGTTGTTTGAAGTTGGAAACAACTTTTAGTTTCATCTTTACTCGTTTGAGCCCGGAAAGAACTTGTGGCTTTATTATTTACTCGATTGAAGTTGGAAACAACTTGTATCTTCATTTCAGACTTGTTTGAAGTTGAAAACAACTTGTAGCTTCATTTTTAGTTGTTTGAAGTTGGAAACAACTTTTAGTTTCATCTTTTCTCATTTGAGCCCGGAAACAACTTGTAGCTTCATTATTGACTCGATTGAAGTTGGAAACAACTTGTAGCTTTATTTCAGACTTGTTTGATGTTGAAAACTTGTAGCTTCATTTTCGGTTGTTTGAAGTTGGAACCAACTTTTAGTTTCATCTTTACTCGTTTGAGCCCGGAAACAACTTGTAGCTTCATTATTGACTCGATTGAAGTTGGAAACAACTTGTAGCTTCATTATAGACTTGTTTGATGTTGAAAACAACTTGTAGCTTCATTTTCAGTTGTTTGAAGTTCGAAACAACTTTTAGTTTCATCTTTACTCGTTTGAGCCCGGAAACAACTTGTAGCTTCATTATTGACTCGATTGAAGTTGGAAACAACTTGTAGCTTCATTTCAGACTTGTTTGATGTTGATCAACTTGTAGCTTCATTTTCGGTTGTTTAAAGTTCGAAACAACTTTTAGTTTCATCTTTTCTCGTTTGAGCCCAGAAACAACTTGTAGCTTCATTATTGAGTCGATTGAAGTTGGAAACAACTTGTAGCTTTATTTCAGACTTGTTTGATGTTGAAAACAACTTGTAGCTTCATTTTCGGTTGTTTGAAGTTGGAACCAACTTTTAGTTTCATCTTTACTCGTTTGAGCCCGGAAAAAACTTGTAGCTTCATTATTGACTCGATTGAAGTTGGAAACAACTTGTAGCTTCATTTCAGACTTGTTTGATGTTGAAAACAACTTGTAGCTTCATTTTCAGTTGTTTGAAGTTCGAAACAACTTTTAGTTTCATCTTTACTCGTTTGAGCCCGGAAACAACTTGTAGCTTCATTATTGACTCGATTGAAGTTGGAAACAACTTGTACCTTCATTTCAGACTTGTTTGATGTTGATCAACTTGTAGCTTCATTTTCGGTTGTTTAAAGTTCGAAACAACTTTTAGTTTCATCTTTTCTCGTTTGAGCCCAGAAACAACTTGTAGCTTCATTATTGAGTCGATTGAAGTTGGAAACAACTTGTAGTTTTATTTCAGACTTGTTTGATGTTGAAAACAACTTGTAGCTTCATTTTTGGTTTGAATTTCGAAACAACTTTTAGTTTCATCTTTACTCGTTTGAGCCCGGAAACAACTTGTAGCTTCATTATTGACTCGATTAAAGTTGGAAACAACTTTTAGCTTCATTTCAGACTTGTTTGATGTTGATCAACTTGGAGCTTCATTTTCGGTTGTTTGAAGTTGGAAGCGACTTTTAGTTTCATCTTTACTCGGTTGAGCTGGGAAACAACTTGTAGCTTCATTATTGACTCTATTAAAGTTGGAAACAACTTGTAACTTCATTTCAGACAGGTTTGAAGTTGAAAACAACTTGCAGCTTCATTTTCGGTTGTTTGAAGTTGGAAACGACTTTTAGTTTCATCTTTACTCGTTTGAGCCTGGAAACAACTTGTAGCTTCATTATTGACTCGATTGAAGTTGGAAACAACTTGTAGCTTCATTATTGACTCGATTGAAGTTGGAAACAACTTGTAGCTTCATTTCAGACTTGTTTGAAGTCGAAAACATTTGTAGCTTCATTTTCGGTTGTTTGAAGTTGGAAACAACTTTTAGTTTCATCTTTACTCGTTTGAGCCCGGAAAGAACTTGTGGCTTTATTATTTACTCGATTGAAGTTGGAAACAACTTGTATCTTCATTTCAGACTTGTTTGAAGTTGAAAACAACTTGTAGCTTCATTTTTAGTTGTTTGAAGTTGGAAACAACTTTTAGTTTCATCTTTTCTCATTTGAGCCCGGAAACAACTTGTAGCTTCATTATTGACTCGATTGAAGTTGGAAACAACTTGTAGCTTCATTTCAGACTTGTTTGATGTTGAAAACAACTTGTAGCTTCATTTTCAGTTGTTTGAAGTTCGAAACAACTTTTAGTTTCATCTTTACTCGTTTGAGCCCGGAAACAACTTGTAGCTTCATTATTGACTCGATTGAAGTTGGAAACAACTTGTAGCTTCATTTCAGACTTGTTTGATGTTGATCAACTTGTAGCTTCATTTTCGGTTGTTTAAAGTTCGAAACAACTTTCAGTTTCATCTTTTCTCGTTTGAGCCCAGAAACAACTTGTAGCTTCATTATTGAGTCGATTGAAGTTGGAAACAACTTGTAGCTTTATTTCAGACTTGTTTGATGTTGAAAACAACTTGTAGCTTCATTTTCGGTTGGTTGAAGTTGGAACCAACTTTTAGTTTCATCTTTACTCGTTTGAGCCCGGAAAAAACTTGTAGCTTCATTATTGACTCGATTGAAGTTGGAAACAACTTGTAGCTTCATTTCAGACTTGTTTGATGTTGAAAACAACTTGTAGCTTCATTTTCAGTTGTTTGAAGTTCGAAACAACTTTTAGTTTCATCTTTACTCGTTTGAGCCCGGAAACAACTTGTAGCTTCATTATTGACTCGATTGAAGTTGGAAACAACTTGTACCTTCATTTCAGACTTGTTTGATGTTGATCAACTTGTAGCTTCATTTTCGGTTGTTTAAAGTTCGAAACAACTTTTAGTTTCATCTTTTCTCGTTTGAGCCCAGAAACAACTTGTAGCTTCATTATTGAGTCGATTGAAGTTGGAAACAACTTGTAGTTTTATTTCAGACTTGTTTGATGTTGAAAACAACTTGTAGCTTCATTTTTGGTTTGAATTTCGAAACAACTTTTAGTTTCATCTTTACTCGTTTGAGCCCGGAAACAACTTGTAGCTTCATTATTGACTCGATTAAAGTTGGAAACAACTTTTAGCTTCATTTCAGACTTGTTTGATGTTGATCAACTTGGAGCTTCATTTTCGGTTGTTTGAAGTTGGAAGCGACTTTTAGTTTCATCTTTACTCGGTTGAGCTGGGAAACAACTTGTAGCTTCATTATTGACTCTATTAAAGTTGGAAACAACTTGTAACTTCATTTCAGACAGGTTTGAAGTTGAAAACAACTTGCAGCTTCATTTTCGGTTGTTTGAAGTTGGAAACGACTTTTAGTTTCATCTTTACTCGTTTGAGCCTGGAAACAACTTGTAGCTTCATTATTGACTCGATTGAAGTTGGAAACAACTTGTAGCTTCATTATTGACTCGATTGAAGTTGGAAACAACTTGTAGCTTCATTTCAGACTTGTTTGAAGTCGAAAACATTTGTAGCTTCATTTTCGGTTGTTTGAAGTTGGAAACAACTTTTAGTTTCATCTTTACTCGTTTGAGCCCGGAAAGAACTTGTGGCTTTATTATTTACTCGATTGAAGTTGGAAACAACTTGTATCTTCATTTCAGACTTGTTTGAAGTTGAAAACAACTTGTAGCTTCATTTTTAGTTGTTTGAAGTTGGAAACAACTTTTAGTTTCATCTTTTCTCTTTTGAGCCCGGAAACAACTTGTAGCTTCATTATTGACTCGATTGAAGTTGGAAACAACTTGTAGCTTTATTTCAGACTTGTTTGATGTTGAAAACTTGTAGCTTCATTTTCGGTTGTTTGAAGTTGGAACCAACTTTTAGTTTCATCTTTACTCGTTTGAGCCCGGAAACAACTTGTAGCTTCATTATTGACTCGATTGAAGTTGGAAACAACTTGTAGCTTCATTATAGACTTGTTTGATGTTGAAAACAACTTGTAGCTTCATTTTCAGTTGTTTGAAGTTCGAAACAACTTTTAGTTTCATCTTTACTCGTTTGAGCCCGGAAACAACTTGTAGCTTCATTATTGACTCGATTGAAGTTGGAAACAACTTGTAGCTTCATTTCAGACTTGTTTGATGTTGATCAACTTGTAGCTTCATTTTCGGTTGTTTAAAGTTCGAAACAACTTTTAGTTTCATCTTTTCTCGTTTGAGCCCAGAAACAACTTGTAGCTTCATTATTGAGTCGATTGAAGTTGGAAACAACTTGTAGCTTTATTTCAGACTTGTTTGATGTTGAAAACAACTTGTAGCTTCATTTTCGGTTGTTTGAAGTTGGAACCAACTTTTAGTTTCATCTTTACTCGTTTGAGCCCGGAAAAAACTTGTAGCTTCATTATTGACTCGATTGAAGTTGGAAATAACTTGTAGCTTCATTTCAGACTTGTTTGATGTTGAAAACAACTTGTAGCTTCATTTTCAGTTGTTTGAAGTTCGAAACAACTTTTAGTTTCATCTTTACTCGTTTGAGCCCGGAAACAACTTGTAGCTTCATTATTGACTCGATTGAAGTTGGAAACAACTTGTACCTTCATTTCAGACTTGTTTGATGTTGATCAACTTGTAGCTTCATTTTCGGTTGTTTAAAGTTCGAAACAACTTTTAGTTTCATCTTTTCTCGTTTGAGCCCAGAAACAACTTGTAGCTTCATTATTGAGTCGATTGAAGTTGGAAACAACTTGTAGTTTTATTTCAGACTTGTTTGATGTTGAAAACAACTTGTAGCTTCATTTTTGGTTTGAATTTCGAAACAACTTTTAGTTTCATCTTTACTCGTTTGAGCCCGGAAACAACTTGTAGCTTCATTATTGACTCGATTAAAGTTGGAAACAACTTTTAGCTTCATTTCAGACTTGTTTGATGTTGATCAACTTGGAGCTTCATTTTCGGTTGTTTGAAGTTGGAAGCGACTTTTAGTTTCATCTTTACTCGGTTGAGCTGGGAAACAACTTGTAGCTTCATTATTGACTCTATTAAAGTTGGAAACAACTTGTAACTTCATTTCAGACAGGTTTGAAGTTGAAAACAACTTGCAGCTTCATTTTCGGTTGTTTGAAGTTGGAAACGACTTTTAGTTTCATCTTTACTCGTTTGAGCCTGGAAACAACTTGTAGCTTCATTATTGACTCGATTGAAGTTGGAAACAACTTGTAGCTTCATTATTGACTCGATTGAAGTTGGAAACAACTTGTAGCTTCATTTCAGACTTGTTTGAAGTCGAAAACATTTGTAGCTTCATTTTCGGTTGTTTGAAGTTGGAAACAACTTTTAGTTTCATCTTTACTCGTTTGAGCCCGGAAAGAACTTGTGGCTTTATTATTTACTCGATTGAAGTTGGAAACAACTTGTATCTTCATTTCAGACTTGTTTGAAGTTGAAAACAACTTGTAGCTTCATTTTTAGTTGTTTGAAGTTGGAAACAACTTTTAGTTTCATCTTTTCTCATTTGAGCCCGGAAACAACTTGTAGCTTCATTATTGACTCGATTGAAGTTGGAAACAACTTGTAGCTTTATTTCAGACTTGTTTGATGTTGAAAACTTGTAGCTTCATTTTCGGTTGTTTGAAGTTGGAACCAACTTTTAGTTTCATCTTTACTCGTTTGAGCCCGGAAACAACTTGTAGCTTCATTATTGACTCGATTGAAGTTGGAAACAACTTGTAGCTTCATTATAGACTTGTTTGATGTTGAAAACAACTTGTAGCTTCATTTTCAGTTGTTTGAAGTTCGAAACAACTTTTAGTTTCATCTTTACTCGTTTGAGCCCGGAAACAACTTGTAGCTTCATTATTGACTCGATTGAAGTTGGAAACAACTTGTAGCTTCATTTCAGACTTGTTTGATGTTGATCAACTTGTAGCTTCATTTTCGGTTGTTTAAAGTTCGAAACAACTTTTAGTTTCATCTTTTCTCGTTTGAGCCCAGAAACAACTTGTAGCTTCATTATTGAGTCGATTGAAGTTGGAAACAACTTGTAGCTTTATTTCAGACTTGTTTGATGTTGAAAACAACTTGTAGCTTCATTTTCGGTTGTTTGAAGTTGGAACCAACTTTTAGTTTCATCTTTACTCGTTTGAGCCCGGAAAAAACTTGTAGCTTCATTATTGACTCGATTGAAGTTGGAAACAACTTGTAGCTTCATTTCAGACTTGTTTGATGTTGAAAACAACTTGTAGCTTCATTTTCAGTTGTTTGAAGTTCGAAACAACTTTTAGTTTCATCTTTACTCGTTTGAGCCCGGAAACAACTTGTAGCTTCATTATTGACTCGATTGAAGTTGGAAACAACTTGTACCTTCATTTCAGACTTGTTTGATGTTGATCAACTTGTAGCTTCATTTTCGGTTGTTTAAAGTTCGAAACAACTTTTAGTTTCATCTTTTCTCGTTTGAGCCCAGAAACAACTTGTAGCTTCATTATTGAGTCGATTGAAGTTGGAAACAACTTGTAGTTTTATTTCAGACTTGTTTGATGTTGAAAACAACTTGTAGCTTCATTTTTGGTTTGAATTTCGAAACAACTTTTAGTTTCATCTTTACTCGTTTGAGCCCGGAAACAACTTGTAGCTTCATTATTGACTCGATTAAAGTTGGAAACAACTTTTAGCTTCATTTCAGACTTGTTTGATGTTGATCAACTTGGAGCTTCATTTTCGGTTGTTTGAAGTTGGAAGCGACTTTTAGTTTCATCTTTACTCGGTTGAGCTGGGAAACAACTTGTAGCTTCATTATTGACTCTATTAAAGTTGGAAACAACTTGTAACTTCATTTCAGACAGGTTTGAAGTTGAAAACAACTTGCAGCTTCATTTTCGGTTGTTTGAAGTTGGAAACGACTTTTAGTTTCATCTTTACTCGTTTGAGCCTGGAAACAACTTGTAGCTTCATTATTGACTCGATTGAAGTTGGAAACAACTTGTAGCTTCATTATTGACTCGATTGAAGTTGGAAACAACTTGTAGCTTCATTTCAGACTTGTTTGAAGTCGAAAACATTTGTAGCTTCATTTTCGGTTGTTTGAAGTTGGAAACAACTTTTAGTTTCATCTTTACTCGTTTGAGCCCGGAAAGAACTTGTGGCTTTATTATTTACTCGATTGAAGTTGGAAACAACTTGTATCTTCATTTCAGACTTGTTTGAAGTTGAAAACAACTTGTAGCTTCATTTTTGGTTGTTTGAAGTTGGAAACAACTTTTAGTTTCATCTTTTCTCATTTGAGCCCGGAAACAACTTGTAGCTTCATTATTGACTCGATTGAAGTTGGAAACAACTTGTAGCTTTATTTCAGACTTGTTTGATGTTGAAAACAACTTGTAGCTTCATTTTCGGTTGTTTGAATTTGGAACCAACTTTTAGTTTCATCTTTACTCGTTTGAGCCCGGAAACAACTTGTAGCTTCATTATTGACTCGATTGAAGTTGGAAACAACTTGTAGCTTCATTTCAGACTTGTTTGATGATGAAAACAACTTGTAGGTTCATTTTCAGTTGTTTGAAGTTCGAAACAACTTTTAGTTTCATCTTTACTCGTTTGAGCCCGGAAACAACTTGTAGCTTCATTATTGACTCGATTGAAGTTGGAAACAACTTGTACCTTCATTTCAGACTTGTTTGATGTTGATCAACTTGTAGCTTCATTTTCGGTTGTTTAAAGTTCGAAACAACTTTTAGTTTCATCTTTTCTCGTTTGAGCCCAGAAACAACTTGTAGCTTCATTATTGAGTCGATTGAAGTTGGAAACAACTTGTAGTTTTATTTCAGACTTGTTTGATGTTGAAAACAACTTGTAGCTTCATTTTTGGTTTGAATTTCGAAACAACTTTTAGTTTCATCTTTACTCGTTTGAGCCCGGAAACAACTTGTAGCTTCATTATTGACTCGATTAAAGTTGGAAACAACTTTTAGCTTCATTTCAGACTTGTTTGATGTTGATCAACTTGGAGCTTCATTTTCGGTTGTTTGAAGTTGGAAGCGACTTTTAGTTTCATCTTTACTCGGTTGAGCTGGGAAACAACTTGTAGCTTCATTATTGACTCTATTAAAGTTGGAAACAACTTGTAACTTCATTTCAGACAGGTTTGAAGTTGAAAACAACTTGCAGCTTCATTTTCGGTTGTTTGAAGTTGGAAACGACTTTTAGTTTCATCTTTACTCGTTTGAGCCTGGAAACAACTTGTAGCTTCATTATTGACTCGATTGAAGTTGGAAACAACTTGTAGCTTCATTATTGACTCGATTGAAGTTGGAAACAACTTGTAGCTTCATTTCAGACTTGTTTGAAGTCGAAAACATTTGTAGCTTCATTTTCGGTTGTTTGAAGTTGGAAACAACTTTTAGTTTCATCTTTACTCGTTTGAGCCCGGAAAGAACTTGTGGCTTTATTATTTACTCGATTGAAGTTGGAAACAACTTGTATCTTCATTTCAGACTTGTTTGAAGTTGAAAACAACTTGTAGCTTCATTTTTGGTTGTTTGAAGTTGGAAACAACTTTTAGTTTCATCTTTTCTCATTTGAGCCCGGAAACAACTTGTAGCTTCATTATTGACTCGATTGAAGTTGGAAACAACTTGTAGCTTTATTTCAGACTTGTTTGATGTTGAAAACAACTTGTAGCTTCATTTTCGGTTGTTTGAATTTGGAACCAACTTTTAGTTTCATCTTTACTCGTTTGAGCCCGGAAACAACTTGTAGCTTCATTATTGACTCGATTGAAGTTGGAAACAACTTGTAGCTTCATTTCAGACTTGTTTGATGATGAAAACAACTTGTAGGTTCATTTTCAGTTGTTTGAAGTTCGAAACAACTTTTAGTTTCATCTTTACTCGTTTGAGCCCGGAAACAACTTGTAGCTTCATTATTGACTCGATTGAAGTTGGAAACAACTTGTACCTTCATTTCAGACTTGTTTGATGTTGATCAACTTGTAGCTTCATTTTCGGTTGTTTAAAGTTCGAAACAACTTTTAGTTTCATCTTTTCTCGTTTGAGCCCAGAAACAACTTGTAGCTTCATTATTGAGTCGATTGAAGTTGGAAACAACTTGTAGTTTTATTTCAGACTTGTTTGATGTTGAAAACAACTTGTAGCTTCATTTTTGGTTTGAATTTCGAAACAACTTTTAGTTTCATCTTTACTCGTTTGAGCCCGGAAACAACTTGTAGCTTCATTATTGACTCGATTAAAGTTGGAAACAACTTTTAGCTTCATTTCAGACTTGTTTGATGTTGATCAACTTGGAGCTTCATTTTCGGTTGTTTGAAGTTGGAAGCGACTTTTAGTTTCATCTTTACTCGGTTGAGCTGGGAAACAACTTGTAGCTTCATTATTGACTCTATTAAAGTTGGAAACAACTTGTAACTTCATTTCAGACAGGTTTGAAGTTGAAAACAACTTGCAGCTTCATTTTCGGTTGTTTGAAGTTGGAAACGACTTTTAGTTTCATCTTTACTCGTTTGAGCCTGGAAACAACTTGTAGCTTCATTATTGACTCGATTGAAGTTGGAAACAACTTGTAGCTTCATTATTGACTCGATTGAAGTTGGAAACAACTTGTAGCTTCATTTCAGACTTGTTTGAAGTCGAAAACATTTGTAGCTTCATTTTCGGTTGTGTGAAGTTCGAAACAACTTTTAGTTTCATCTTTACTCGTTTGAGCCCGGAAAGAACTTGTGGCTTTATTATTTACTCGATTGAAGTTGGAAACAACTTGTATCTTCATTTCAGACTTGTTTGAAGTTGAAAACAACTTGTAGCTTCATTTTTAGTTGTTTGAAGTTGGAAACAACTTTTAGTTTCATCTTTTCTCATTTGAGCCCGGAAACAACTTGTAGCTTCATTATTGACTCGATTGAAGTTGGAAACAACTTGTAGCTTTATTTCAGACTTGTTTGATGTTGAAAACTTGTAGCTTCATTTTCGGTTGTTTGAAGTTGGAACCAACTTTTAGTTCCTTCATTTCAGACTTGTTTGATGTTGATCAACTTGTAGCTTCATTTTCGGTTGTTTAAAGTTCGAAACAACTTTTAGTTTCATCTTTTCTCGTTTGAGCCCAGAAACAACTTGTAGCTTCATTATTGAGTCGATTGAAGTTGGAAACAACTTGTAGTTTTATTTCAGACTTGTTTGATGTTGAAAACAACTTGTAGCTTCATTTTTGGTTTGAATTTCGAAACAACTTTTAGTTTCATCTTTACTCGTTTGAGCCCGGAAACAACTTGTAGCTTCATTATTGACTCGATTAAAGTTGGAAACAACTTTTAGCTTCATTTCAGACTTGTTTGATGTTGATCAACTTGTAGCTTCATTTTCGGTTGTTTGAAGTTGGAAGCGACTTTTAGTTTCATCTTTACTCGGTTGAGCTGGGAAACAACTTGTAGCTTCATTATTGACTCTATTAAAGTTGGAAACAACTTGTAACTTCATTTCAGACAGGTTTGAAGTTGAAAACAACTTGCAGCTTCATTTTCGGTTGTTTGAAGTTGGAAACGACTTTTAGTTTCATCTTTACTCGTTTGAGCCTGGAAACAACTTGTAGCTTCATTATTGACTCGATTGAAGTTGGAAACAACTTGTAGCTTCATTATTGACTCGATTGAAGTTGGAAACAAGTTGTAGCTTCATTTCAGACTTGTTTGAAGTCGAAAACATTTGTAGCTTCATTTTCGGTTGTTTGAAGTTGGAAACAACTTTTAGTTTCATCTTTACTCGTTTGAGCCCGGAAAGAACTTGTGGCTTTATTATTTACTCGATTGAAGTTGGAAACAACTTGTATCTTCATTTCAGACTTGTTTGAAGTTGAAAACAACTTGTAGCTTCATTTTTGGTTGTTTGAAGTTGGAAACAACTTTTAGTTTCATCTTTTCTCATTTGAGCCCGGAAACAACTTGTAGCTTCATTATTGACTCGATTGAAGTTGGAAACAACTTGTAGTTTATTTCAGACTTGTTTGATGTTGAAAACAACTTGTAGCTTCATTTTCGGTTGTTTGAATTTGGAACCAACTTTTAGTTTCATCTTTACTCGTTTGAGCCCGGAAACAACTTGTAGCTTCATTATTGACTCGATTGAAGTTGGAAACAACTTGTAGCTTCATTTCAGACTTGTTTGATGATGAAAACAACTTGTAGGTTCATTTTCAGTTGTTTGAAGTTCGAAACAACTTTTAGTTTCATCTTTACTCGTTTGAGCCCGGAAACAACTTGTAGCTTCATTATTGACTCGATTGAAGTTGGAAACAACTTGTACCTTCATTTCAGACTTGTTTGATGTTGATCAACTTGTAGCTTCATTTTCGGTTGTTTAAAGTTCGAAACAACTTTTAGTTTCATCTTTTCTCGTTTGAGCCCAGAAACAACTTGTAGCTTCATTATTGAGTCGATTGAAGTTGGAAACAACTTGTAGTTTTATTTCAGACTTGTTTGATGTTGAAAACAACTTGTAGCTTCATTTTTGGTTTGAATTTCGAAACAACTTTTAGTTTCATCTTTACTCGTTTGAGCCCGGAAACAACTTGTAGCTTCATTATTGACTCGATTAAAGTTGGAAACAACTTTTAGCTTCATTTCAGACTTGTTTGATGTTGATCAACTTGGAGCTTCATTTTCGGTTGTTTGAAGTTGGAAACGACTTTTAGTTTCATCTTTACTCGGTTGAGCTGGGAAACAACTTGTAGCTTCATTATTGACTCTATTAAAGTTGGAAACAACTTGTAACTTCATTTCAGACAGGTTTGAAGTTGAAAACAACTTGCAGCTTCATTTTCGGTTGTTTGAAGTTGGAAACGACTTTTAGTTTCATCTTTACTCGTTTGAGCCTGGAAACAACTTGTAGCTTCATTATTGACTCGATTGAAGTTGGAAACAACTTGTAGCTTCATTATTGACTCGATTGAAGTTGGAAACAACTTGTAGCTTCATTTCAGACTTGTTTGAAGTCGAAAACATTTGTAGCTTCATTTTCGGTTGTTTGAAGTTGGAAACAACTTTTAGTTTCATCTTTACTCGTTTGAGCCCGGAAAGAACTTGTGGCTTTATTATTTACTCGATTGAAGTTGGAAACAACTTGTATCTTCATTTCAGACTTGTTTGAAGTTGAAAACAACTTGTAGCTTCATTTTTAGTTGTTTGAAGTTGGAAACAACTTTTAGTTTCATCTTTTCTCATTTGAGCCCGGAAACAACTTGTAGCTTCATTATTGACTCGATTGAAGTTGGAAACAACTTGTAGCTTTATTTCAGACTTGTTTGATGTTGAAAACTTGTAGCTTCATTTTCGGTTGTTTGAAGTTGGAACCAACTTTTAGTTTCATCTTTACTCGTTTGAGCCCGGAAACAACTTGTAGCTTCATTATTGACTCGATTGAAGTTGGAAACAACTTGTAGCTTCATTATAGACTTGTTTGATGTTGAAAACAACTTGTAGCTTCATTTTCAGTTGTTTGAAGTTCGAAACAACTTTTAGTTTCATCTTTACTCGTTTGAGCCCGGAAACAACTTGTAGCTTCATTATTGACTCGATTGAAGTTGGAAACAACTTGTAGCTTCATTTCAGACTTGTTTGATGTTGATCAACTTGTAGCTTCATTTTCGGTTGTTTAAAGTTCGAAACAACTTTTAGTTTCATCTTTTCTCGTTTGAGCCCAGAAACAACTTGTAGCATCATTATTGAGTCGATTGAAGTTGGAAACAACTTGTAGCTTTATTTCAGACTTGTTTGATGTTGAAAACAACTTGTAGCTTCATTTTCGGTTGTTTGAAGTTGGAACCAACTTTTAGTTTCATCTTTACTCGTTTGAGCCCGGAAAAAACTTGTAGCTTCATTATTGACTCGATTGAAGTTGGAAACAACTTGTAGCTTCATTTCAGACTTGTTTGATGTTGAAAACAACTTGTAGCTTCATTTTCAGTTGTTTGAAGTTCGAAACAACTTTTAGTTTCATCTTTACTCGTTTGAGCCCGGAAACAACTTGTAGCTTCATTATTGACTCGATTGAAGTTGGAAACAACTTGTACCTTCATTTCAGACTTGTTTGATGTTGATCAACTTGTAGCTTCATTTTCGGTTGTTTAAAGTTCGAAACAACTTTTAGTTTCATCTTTTCTCGTTTGAGCCCAGAAACAACTTGTAGCTTCATTATTGAGTCGATTGAAGTTGGAAACAACTTGTAGTTTTATTTCAGACTTGTTTGATGTTGAAAACAACTTGTAGCTTCATTTTTGGTTTGAATTTCGAAACAACTTTTAGTTTCATCTATACTCGTTTGAGCCCGGAAACAACTTGTAGCTTCATTATTGACTCGATTAAAGTTGGAAACAACTTTTAGCTTCATTTCAGACTTGTTTGATGTTGATCAACTTGTAGCTTCATTTTCGGTTGTTTGAAGTTGGAAGCGACTTTTAGTTTCATCTTTACTCGGTTGAGCTGGGAAACAACTTGTAGCTTCATTATTGACTCTATTAAAGTTGGAAACAACTTGTAACTTCATTTCAGACAGGTTTGAAGTTGAAAACAACTTGCAGCTTCATTTTCGGTTGTTTGAAGTTGGAAACGACTTTTAGTTTCATCTTTACTCGTTTGAGCCTGGAAACAACTTGTAGCTTCATTATTGACTCGATTGAAGTTGGAAACAACTTGTAGCTTCATTATTGACTCGATTGAAGTTGGAAACAACTTGTAGCTTCATTTCAGACTTGTTTGAAGTCGAAAACATTTGTAGCTTCATTTTCGGTTGTTTGAAGTTGGAAACAACTTTTAGTTTCATCTTTACTCGTTTGAGCCCGGAAAGAACTTGTGGCTTTATTATTTACTCGATTGAAGTTGGAAACAACTTGTATCTTCATTTCAGACTTGTTTGAAGTTGAAAACAACTTGTAGCTTCATTTTTAGTTGTTTGAAGTTGGAAACAACTTTTAGTTTCATCTTTTCTCATTTGAGCCCGGAAACAACTTGTAGCTTCATTATTGACTCGATTGAAGTTGGAAACAACTTGTAGCTTTATTTCAGACTTTTTTTTTTTTTTTTGCTAAGTAAAAGTTATATTAAGAACAGAAAACGGATACAAATCTAGGGGCATACCCCGCGAGAACCCCAAAGCACAGCTCGCTTAGTGGGAAAGCATACAACTCAACAAACAAAAGTCACCAGAAGATAGTCTTAATCTAAGTACAAGTGGAAAAGCTTACAGCAACTAGTACAGGAGGGAAATTAAATTAATATCCTGATGTACACATTTATGAAAATGGGTACTCGAAAACAAAGTATCCCTCATATCTCTTTTAATGTTGCCAAGCAGATTCAACCAAGTGGAGTGGGTTCCACCTTCATGAATTCTCAAGTTTCTTTCTCTCCAAATAGAATAAAAGGTGGTGGAGAGAAATAGAAAAGTAATTTCCCTTTCAGTGCTAGATGCGTTGCTAGTGAGGATCCTCCCAGATTTAATTTCATCCCATAGAGTAGAGACACCAAATTTCCAAGTATTAAAGATGCTTCTGGTATAAGAACATTGGCAGAACAGGTGAGCATGGCTTTCAGCTTCAATACCGCACATAACACAGGTGCTGGTAGTTTGCATTCGGAAATTGATCATACGGTCTTTTGTGAGTAATCGCTCCTGGACAATTAACCAGACTGTAAAGGCGAATTTTGGAACCGTGAATCTACACCAGACAAAGTTGTACCAGGCAGGAGAGAACCCAGGTTGCCTAACAGTATCCCAGATGTCACTAATTCGAAGATTATTGTAAGCACGGTCTTTCCACCAGATTTCATCCTTAGCAAGAATCGTAGTAGTAGCACATAGCTCTCGCAGTTGAATAACCGAGTAATCATTAGAGCCTCCAAGTTTATTTCAGACTTGTTTGATGTTGAAAACAACTTGTAGCTTCATTTTCGGTTGTTTGAATTTGGAACCAACTTTTAGTTTCATCTTTACTCGTTTGAGCCCGGAAACAACTTGTAGCTTCATTATTGACTCGATTGAAGTTGGAAACAACTTGTAGCTTCATTTCAGACTTGTTTGATGTTGAAAACAACTTGTAGCTTCATTTTCAGTTGTTTGAAGTTCGAAACAACTTTTAGTTTCATCTTTACTCGTTTGAGCCCGGAAACAACTTGTAGCTTCATTATTGACTCGATTGAAGTTGGAAACAACTTGTAGCTTCATTTCAGACTTGTTTGATGTTGATAAACTTGTAGCTTCATTTTCGGTTGTTTAAAGTTCGAAACAACTTTTAGTTTCATCTTTTCTCGTTTGAGCCCAGAAACAACTTGTAGCTTCATTATTGAGTCGATTGAAGTTGGAAACAACTTTTAGTTTTATTTCAGACTTGTTTGATGTTGAAAACAACTTGTAGCTTCATTTTTGGTTTGAATTTCGAAACAACTTTTAGTTTCATCTTTACTCCTTTGAGCCCGGAAACAACTTGTAGCTTCATTATTGACTCGATTAAAGTTGGAAACAACTTTTAGCTTCATTTCAGACTTGTTTGATGTTGATCAACTTGTAGCTTCATTTTCGGTTGTTTGAAGTTGGAAGCGACTTTTAGTTTCATCTTTACTCGTTTGAGCCCGGAAACAACTTGTAGCTTCATTATTGACTCGATTGAAGTTGGAAACAACTTGTACCTTCATTTCAGACTTGTTTGATGTTGATCAACTTGTAGCTTCATTTTCGGTTGTTTAAAGTTCGAAACAACTTTTAGTTTCATCTTTTCTCGTTTGAGCCCAGAAACAACTTGTAGCTTCATTATTGAGTCGATTGAAGTTGGAAACAACTTGTAGTTTTATTTCAGACTTGTTTGATGTTGAAAACAACTTGTAGCTTCATTTTTGGTTAGAATTTCGAAACAACTTTTAGTTTCATCTTTACTCGTTTGAGCCCGGAAACAACTTGTAGCTTCATTATTGACTCGATTAAAGTTGGAAACAACTTTTAGCTTCATTTCAGACTTGTTTGATGTTGATCAACTTGGAGCTTCATTTTCGGTTGTTTGAAGTTGGAAGCGACTTTTAGTTTCATCTTTACTCGGTTGAGCTGGGAAACAACTTGTAGCTTCATTATTGACTCTATTAAAGTTGGAAACAACTTGTAACTTCATTTCAGACAGGTTTGAAGTTGAAAACAACTTGCAGCTTCATTTTCGGTTGTTTGAAGTTGGAAACGACTTTTAGTTTCATCTTTACTCGTTTGAGCCTGGAAACAACTTGTAGCTTCATTATTGACTCGATTGAAGTTGGAAACAACTTGTAGCTTCATTATTGACTCGATTGAAGTTGGAAACAACTTGTAGCTTCATTTCAGACTTGTTTGAAGTCGAAAACATTTGTAGCTTCATTTTCGGTTGTTTGAAGTTGGAAACAACTTTTAGTTTCATCTTTACTCGTTTGAGCCCGGAAAGAACTTGTGGCTTTATTATTTACTCGATTGAAGTTGGAAACAACTTGTATCTTCATTTCAGACTTGTTTGAAGTTGAAAACAACTTGTAGCTTCATTTTTAGTTGTTTGAAGTTGGAAACAACTTTTAGTTTCATCTTTTCTCATTTGAGCCCGGAAACAACTTGTAGCTTCATTATTGACTCGATTGAAGTTGGAAACAACTTGTAGCTTTATTTTCGGTTGTTTGAAGTTGGAAACAACTTTTAGTTTCATCTTTACTCGTTTGAGCCCGGAAAGAACTTGTGGCTTTATTATTTACTCGATTGAAGTTGGAAACAACTTATATCTTCATTTCAGACTTGTTTGAAGTTGAAAACAACTTGTAGCTTCATTTTTAGTTGTTTGAAGTTGGAAACAACTTTTAGTTTCATCTTTTCTCATTTGAGCCCGGAAACAACTTGTAGCTTCATTATTGAGTCGATTGAAGTTGGAAACAACTTGTAGCTTTATTTCAGACTTGTTTGATGTTGAAAACAACTTGTAGCTTCATTTTCGGTTGTTTGAAGTTGGAACCAACTTTTAGTTTCATCTTTACTCGTTTGAGCCCGGAAACAACTTGTAGCTTCATTATTGACTCGATTGAAGTTGGAAACAACTTGTAGCTTCATTATAGACTTGTTTGATGTTGAAAACAACTTGTAGCTTCATTTTCAGTTGTTTGAAGTTCGAAACAACTTTTAGTTTCATCTTTACTCGTTTGAGCCCGGAAACAACTTGTAGCTTCATTATTGACTCGATTGAAGTTGGAAACAACTTGTAGCTTCATTTCAGACTTGTTTGATGTTGATCAACTTGTAGCTTCATTTTCGGTTGTTTAAAGTTTGAAACAACTTTTAGTTTCATCTTTTCTCGTTTGAGCCCAGAAACAACTTGTAGCTTCATTATTGAGTCGATTGAAGTTGGAAACAACTTGTAGCTTTATTTCAGACTTGTTTGATGTTGAAAACAACTTGTAGCTTCATTTTCGGTTGTTTGAAGTTGGAACCAACTTTTAGTTTCATCTTTACTCGTTTGAGCCCGGAAAAAACTTGTAGCTTCATTATTGACTCGATTGAAGTTGGAAACAACTTGTAGCTTCATTTCAGACTTGTTTGATGTTGAAAACAACTTGTAGCTTCATTTTCAGTTGTTTGAAGTTCGAAACAACTTTTAGTTTCATCTTTACTCGTTTGAGCCCGGAAACAACTTGTAGCTTCATTATTGACTCGATTGAAGTTGGAAACAACTTGTACCTTCATTTCAGAATTGTTTGATGTTGATCAACTTGTAGCTTCATTTTCGGTTGTTTAAAGTTCGAAACAACTTTTAGTTTCATCTTTTCTCGTTTGAGCCCAGAAACAACTTGTAGCTTCATTATTGAGTCGATTGAAGTTGGAAACAACTTGTAGTTTTATTTCAGACTTGTTTGATGTTGAAAACAACTTGTAGCTTCATTTTTGGTTGTTTGAAGTTCGAAACAACTTTTAGTTTCATCTTTACTCGTTTGAGCCCGGAAACAACTTGTAGCTTCATTATTGACTCGATTCAAGTTGGAAACAACTTTTAGCTTCATTTCAGACTTGTTTGATGTTGATCAACTTGTAGCTTCATTTTCGGTTGTTTGAAGTTGGAAGGGACTTTTAGTTTCATCTTTACTCGGTTGAGCTGGGAAACAACTTGTAGCTTCATTATTGACTCTATTAAAGTTGGAAACAACTTGTAACTTCATTTCAGACAGGTTTGAAGTTGAAAACAACTTGCAGCTTCATTTTCGGTTGTTTGAAGTTGGAAACGACTTTTAGTTTCATCTTTACTCGTTTGAGCCTGGAAACAACTTGTAGCTTCATTATTGACTCGATTGAAGTTGGAAACAACTTGTAGCTTCATTATTGACTCGATTGAAGTTGGAAACAACTTGTAGCTTCATTTCAGACTTGTTTGAAGTCGAAAACATTTGTAGCTTCATTTTCGGTTGTTTGAAGTTGGAAACAACTTTTAGTTTCATCTTTACTCGTTTGAGCCCGGAAAGAACTTGTGGCTTTATTATTTACTCGATTGAAGTTGGAAACAACTTATATCTTCATTTCAGACTTGTTTGAAGTTGAAAACAACTTGTAGCTTCATTTTTAGTTGTTTGAAGTTGGAAACAACTTTTAGTTTCATCTTTTCTCATTTGAGCCCGGAAACAACTTGTAGCTTCATTATTGAGTCGATTGAAGTTGGAAACAACTTGTAGCTTTATTTCAGACTTGTTTGATGTTGAAAACAACTTGTAGCTTCATTTTCGGTTGTTTGAAGTTGGAACCAACTTTTAGTTTCATCTTTACTCGTTTGAGCCCGGAAACAACTTGTAGCTTCATTATTGACTCGATTGAAGTTGGAAACAACTTGTAGCTTCATTTCAGACTTGTTTGATGTTGAAAACAACTTGTAGCTTCATTTTCAGTTGTTTGAAGTTCGAAACAACTTTTAGTTTCATCTTTACTCGTTTGAGCCCGGAAACAACTTGTAGCTTCATTATTGACTCGATTGAAGTTGGAAACAACTTGTAGCTTCATTTCAGACTTGTTTGATGTTGATCAACTTGTAGCTTCATTTTCGGTTGTTTAAAGTTCGAAACAACTTTTAGTTTCATCTTTTCTCGTTTGAGCCCAGAAACAACTTATAGCTTCATTATTGAGTCGATTGAAGTTGGAAACAACTTGTAGTTTTATTTCAGACTTGTTTGATGTTGAAAACAACTTGTAGCTTCATTTTTGGTTGTTTGAATTTCGAAACAACTTTTAGTTTCATCTTTACTCGTTTGAGCCCGGAAACAACTTGTAGCTTCATTATTGACTCGATTCAAGTTGGAAACAACTTTTAGCTTCATTTCAGACTTGTTTGATGTTGATCAACTTCAAACAACCGAAAATGAAGCTACAAGTTGTTTTCAACATCAAACAAGTCTGAAATAAAGCTACAAGTTGTTTCCAACTTCAATCGAGTCAATAATGAAGCTACAAGTTCTTTCCGGGCTCAAACGAGTAAAGATGAAACTAAAAGTTGTTTCCAACTTCAAACAACCGAAAATGAAGCTACAAATGTTTTCGACTTCAAACAAGTCTGAAATGAAGCTACAAGTTGTTTCCAACTTCAATCGAGTCAATAATGAAGCTACAAGTTGTTTCCAACTTCAATCGAGTCAATAATGAAGCTACAAGTTGTTTCCAGGCTCAAACGAGTAAAGATGAAACTAAAAGTCGTTTCCAACTTCAAACAACCGAAAATGAAGCTACAAGTTGTTTTCAACTTCAAACCTGTCTGAAATGAAGTTACAAGTTGTTTCCAACTTTAATCGAGTCAATAATGAAGCTACAAGTTGTTTCCCAGCTCAAACGAGTAAAGATGAAACTAAAAGTTGTTTCGAACTTCAAACAACCGAAAATTAAGCTACAAGTTGTTTTCAACATCAAACAAGTCTGAAATGAAGCTACAAGTTGTTTCCAACTTCAATCGAGTCAATAATGAAGCTACAAGTTGTTTCCGGGCTCAAACGAGTAAAGATGAAACTAAAAGTTGTTTCGAACTTCAAACAACCGAAAATTAAGCTACAAGTTGTTTTCAACATCAAACAAGTCTGAAATAAAGCTACAAGTTGTTTCCAACTTCAATCGAGTCAATAATGAAGCTACAAGTTCTTTCCGGGCTCAAACGAGTAAAGATGAAACTAAAAGTTGTTTCCAACTTCAAACAACCGAAAATGAAGCTACAAATGTTTTCGACTTCAAACAAGTCTGAAATGAAGCTACAAGTTGTTTCCAACTTCAATCGAGTCAATAATAAAGCTACAAGTTGTTTCCAACTTCAATCGAGTCAATAATGAAGCTACAAGTTGTTTCCAGGCTCAAACGAGTAAAGATGAAACTAAAAGTCGTTTCCAACTTCAAACAACCGAAAATGAAGCTACAAGTTGTTTTCAACTTCAAACCTGCTGAAATGAAGTTACAAGTTGTTTCCAACTTCAATCGATTCAATAATGAAGCTACAAGTTGTTTCTGGGCTCAGACGAGTAAAGATGAAACTAAAAGTTGTTTCGAACTTCAAACAACCGAAAATTAAGCTACAAGTTGTTTTCAACAACAAACAAGTCTGAAATTAAGCTACAAGTTGTTTCCAACTTCAATTGAGTCAATAATGAAGCTACAAGTTGTTTCCAGGCTCAAACGAGTAAAGATGAAACTAAAAGTTGTTTCCAACTTCAAACAACCGAAAATGAAGCTACAAATGTTTTCAACATCAAACAAGTCTGAAATAAAACTACAAGTTGTTTCAAACTTCAATCGACTCAATAATGAAGCTACAAGTTGTTTCTGGGCTCAAACGAGAAAAGATATCCGGGCTCAAACGAGTAAAGATGAAACTAAAAGTTGGTTCCAACTTCAAACAACCGAAAATGAAGCTACAAGTTGTTTTCAACATCAAACAAGTCTGAAATAAAGCTACAAGTTGTTTCCAACTTCAATCGAGTCAATAATGAAGCTACAAGTTGTTTCCGGGCTCAAATGAGAAAAGATGAAACTAAAAGTTGTTTCCAACTTCAAACAACTAAAAATGAAGCTACAAGTTGTTTTCAACTTCAAACAAGTCTGAAATGAAGATACAAGTTGTTTCCAACTTCAATCGAGTAAATAATGAAGCCACAAGTTCTTTCCGGGCTCAAACGAGTAAAGATGAAACTAAAAGTTGTTTCCAACTTCAAACAACCGAAAATGAAGCTACAAATGTTTTCGACTTCAAACAAGTCTGAAATGAAGCTACAAGTTGTTTCCAACTTCAATCGAGTCAATAATGAAGCTACAAGTTGTTTCCAGGCTCAAACGAGTAAAGATGAAACTAAAAGTCGTTTCCAACTTCAAACAACCGAAAATGAAGCTACAAGTTGTTTTCAACTTCAAACCTGTCTGAAATGAAGTTACAAGTTGTTTCCAACTTTAATCGAGTCAATAATGAAGCTACAAGTTGTTTCCCAGCTCAAACGAGTAAAGATGAAACTAAAAGTCGTTTCCAACTTCAAACAACCGAAAATGAAGCTACAAGTTGATCAACATCAAACAAGTCTGAAATGAAGCTAAAAGTTGTTTCCAACTTGAATCGAGTCAATAATGAAGCTACAAGTTGTTTCCGGGCTCAAACGAGTAAAGATGAAACTAAAAGTTGTTTCGAAATTCAAACAACCAAAAATGAAGCTACAAGTTGTTTTCAACATCAAACAAGTCTGAAATAAAACTACAAGTTGTTTCCAACTTCAATCGACTCAATAATGAAGCTACAAGTTGTTTCTGGGCTCAAACGAGAAAAGATGAAACTAAAAGTTGTTTCGAACTTTAAACAACCGAAAATGAAGCTACAAGTTGATCAACATCAAACAAGTCTGAAATGAAGCTACAAGTTGTTTCCAACTTCAATCGAGTCAATAATGAAGCTACAAGTTGTTTCCGGGCTCAAACGAGTAAAGATGAAACTAAAAGTTGTTTCGAACTACAAACAACTGAAAATGAACCTACAAGTTGTTTTCATCATCAAACAAGTCTGAAATGAAGCTACAAGTTGTTTCCAACTTCAATCGAGTCAATAATGAAGCTACAAGTTTTTTCCGGGCTCAAACGAGTAAAGATGAAACTAAAAGTTGGTTCCAACTTCAAACAACCGAAAATGAAGCTACAAGTTGTTTTCAACATCAAACAAGTCTGAAATAAAGCTACAAGTTGTTTCCAACTTCAATGGAGTCAATAATGAAGCTACAAGTTGTTTCCGGGCTCAAATGAGAAAAGATGAAACTAAAAGTTGTTTCCAACTTCAAACAACTAAAAATGAAGCTACAAGTTGTTTTCAACTTCAAACAAGTCTGAAATGAAGATACAAGTTGTTTCCAACTTCAATCGAGTAAATAATGAAGCCACAAGTTCTTTCCGGGCTCAAACGAGTAAAGATGAAACTAAAAGTTGTTTCCAACTTCAAACAACCGAAAATGAAGCTACAAATGTTTTCGACTTCAAACAAGTCTGAAATGAAGCTACAAGTTGTTTCCAACTTCAATCGAGTCAATAATGAAGCTACAAGTTGTTTCCAACTTCAATCGAGTTAATAATGAAGCTACAAGTTGTTTCCAGGCTCAAACGAGTAAAGATGAAACTAAAAGTCGTTTCCAACTTCAAACAACCGAAAATGAAGCTGCAAGTTGTTTTCAACTTCAAACCTGTCTGAAATGAAGTTACAAGTTGTTTCCAACTTTAATAGAGTCAATAATGAAGCTACAAGTTGTTTCCCAGCTCAAACGAGTAAAGATGAAACTAAAAGTCGCTTCCAACTTCAAACAACCGAAAATGAAGCTTTGTTGATCAACATCAAACAAGTCTGAAATGAAGCTAAAAGTTGTTTCCAACTTTAATCGAGTCAATAATGAAGCTACAAGTTGTTTCCGGGCTCAAACGAGTAAAGATGAAACTAAAAGTTGTTTCGAAATTCAAACAACCAAAAATGAAGCTACAAGTTGTTTTCAACATCAAACAAGTCTGAAATAAAACTACAAGTTGTTTCCAACTTCAATCGACTCAATAATGAAGCTACAAGTTGTTTCTGGGCTCAAACGAGAAAAGATGAAACTAAAAGTTGTTTCGAACTTTAAACAACCGAAAATGAAGCTACAAGTTGATCAACATCAAACAAGTCTGAAATGAAGCTACAAGTTGTTTCCAACTTCAATCGAGTCAATAATGAAGCTACAAGTTGTTTCCGGGCTCAAACGAGTAAAGATGAAACTAAAAGTTGTTTCGAACTTCAAACAACCGAAAATGAAGCTACAAGTTGTTTTCAACATCAAACAAGTCTGAAATGAAGTTACAAGTTGTTTCAAACTTTAATCGAGTCAATAATGAAGCTACAAGTTGTTTCCCAGCTCAAACGAGTAAAGATGAAACTAAAAGTCGCTTCCAACTTCAAACATGTCTGCTACAAGTTGTTTTCAACTTCAAACATGTCTGAAATGAAGTTACAAGTTGTTTCCAACTTCAATCGATTCAATAATGAAGCTACAAGTTGTTTCCGGGCTCAAACGAGTAAAGATGAAACTAAAAGTTGTTTCGAACTTCAAACAACTGAAAATGAAGCTACAAGTTGTTTTCAACATCAAATAAGTCTGAAATGAAGCTAAAAGTTGTTTCCAACTTCAATCGAGTCAATAATGAAGCTACAAGTTTTTTCCGGGCTCAAACGAGTAAAGATGAAACTAAAAGTTGGTTCCAACTTCAAACAACCGAAAATGAAGCTACAAGTTGTTTTCAACATCAAACAAGTCTGAAATAAAGCTACAAGTTGTTTCCAACTTCAATCGAGTCAATAATGAAGCTACAAGTTGTTTCCGGGCGCAAATGAGAAAAGATGAAACTAAAAGTTGTTTCCAACTTCAAACAACTAAAAATGAAGCTACAAGTTGTTTTCAACTTCAAACAAGTCTGAAATGAAGATACAAGTTGTTTCCAACTTCAATCGAGTAAATAATGAAGCCACAAGTTCTTTCCGGGCTCAAACAAGTAAAGATGAAACTAAAAGTTGTTTCCAACTTCAAACAACCGAAAATGAAGCTACAAATGTTTTCGACTTCAAACAAGTCTGAAATGAAGCTACAAGTTGTTTCCAACTTCAATCGAGTCAATAATGAAGCTACAAGTTGTTTCCAGGCTCAAACGAGTAAAGATGAAACTAAAAGTCGTTTCCAACTTCAAACAACCGAAAATGAAGCTGCAAGTTCTTTTCGAACTTGTAGCGCAGTAAAAAATGTTTCTCTCTCTAGATATTTCCTCTCCCTTCTCTCTAGGTTAGAGCCCCAAACCCTAACCCGTTTTTCCTAGCCGCCTCTCAATTTCTAAACCCTTAGCACAATTTCTTCTCTTCTTCCTCTCACCCCCCCCTAAATTTCTTATATCTATCTATTTTAAACACTTACTATGTCTTCAAACTGTGATTCGGAGGGTGTTCCCATCGATCATGATGGCCACCGGCTGGAGGATTTCATCACTGATGTAGCTCCCTTTGCTATTTCGAGTGAGGTTTTTCGCGAAGTGATGTCTGGAAGGATTGGTGAATTGACTGAAAGTCATCTTGAAGCTGACCCAACGGTTGTTCATGCCAGCAATTTGGGGGTCTCTGGTTTTAAGAATGATTTCTCTAAGAAGGCTTCCTTGAGTGGTCCTGGTGTTGCTCATAGCAGTTCTGGTGGCATACCGGTTGTGGAGAGGGTGGTTGTTGAAGATTATGTCTCAAGTGAGGATGAGCATATGTCGCCTCGTCCTGTGAGGGACCAGAGCACCACCAGTGCTACTATCCAAGCTGTTTTGAGGACTACGAAACATGAGCGGGATGAATTATTCAGAGCTCGCAAGAAACTGATGGATGTCCTAAAGTTTCTTCGTTTTAAGGGTTTTTCTGAGGAAGAGATTTATAAGGAGTTGTATGGTGATGGAGGTCCTGTCATCCCCAAAAGAAGTGATTTGGGTCTTCCTGAGGTTATGGGTGTGAAGCTGGATGCAAAAACTGATGCGCACGAAGTGTTCGAAAAAACCCCCCCTATAGTGGAGCAACATTCAGGTCTGCAGGAGACTGGTGTTTTGAAGAAAGGTAACACTTCTAACCCTTGGGTGGAAAAACTAAAGGGAAAGATGGAGGACTCTGTGAGAAACACTAATCAGGAAGAAAAGTCTTGGGCGAATGTTTTAAAAAAGGAGCCTGTAGTCGCTGTAAAATTTGGTTACTTTCCTCTGGGGAAAAATGAAACTGTGGTGGAACCTCCTTTGGAGACTCTTCGACAAGGGAACGAGAAATTTAAATGTTGTGCAGTGGGTACTTTCACGAAAGGGATGAAATCATACAAGGAGGTCGCGGAGTTTGCTTTCAAAATGTGGAAAAGTAGGGGGCTTAAAAATGTTTTCCAGAAGGACACAAACACCTATGTGTTCCGGTTCGAGGATGAGCAGTCCAGGGATGCAGTACTCGCAAGGGGAACATGGTACATTGGTCGACGACCAATGGTAGTTACATGTTGGGGAAAGAAACCAGGGACGGATAGTATAACCACTATGCCGCTTTGGATTAAACTTAGCAATGTACCGGACTCCTACTGGACAGAGGAGGGACTTAGTAGATTGGCAAGTGTCGTGGGAAAGCCGCTTGGGGCAGATGTTTTAACCTCCAAATTAGAGTTACTTCCCTTCGCAAAAATGCAGGTGCTTTATACTCTTGGGGATGACATGCCGACTGAGATCCAAGCCTCGGTTCTTGATCCAGTTAGCGAGGAAAAAACTGTTGTTAAAGTCTTAGTGACTTATCCGTTTCGCCCTCTTTTCTGTTCGGGCTGTAGCTCTCTTGGGCACACAGTGGGAGCATGTCCTAAAGTTACAAGAGTTTGGGTTAAAAAAGAGATAAAGGAGGCTTGTCCTCAGGATGTTGGCTCAAAAGATAAGGTGGAGGGGCAGTTAGAGAAGGGGGATAACGTTGCTGTTGGGGGCTGTGTTGTTGGTAACATGACAAATAATGAGGCTTGGACAGAGGTCAAACGGAAGGGAGGATCTCCTATGACCTCTCCCACTGAAGTTTCGCCCTCTCCTCCTCGTACTTTCAAGAATCTTAAAGTTGTGGATGAGGTTGATAAACGGAAGATGATCTCTTCGAGTTCCTCTTCAGGCAGTCCTGTTAAGCTCACCAGATCTCAAAAGAAGAAGCTTCGGCTTCAAAAGGGGAGTTCTCCTCCTCCTTCTATTTAAATAATGATAGTGTCTGATTTTTGTTCCTTCAATATTCGAGGTCTCCACAACAAAATCTCTTTTGTTCAAGATTTTGTCAATAATTTGCAGCTGGGTCTTTTTGCTGTTCTGGAAACTCGTGTGAAGGAAAGGAATGCCCTGAGTATCTCTGCAAATGTCAATAGGCAATTCCGTTGGGTGTTTAACTATCAACACCACAATAATGGGCGAATCTGGTTGGGGTGGAATCCCAGTTCCTGGGATGTCCAAGTTTTATCATCCTCGGCTCAACAAATAAGTTGTTTGGTTACGAGACAAGCTGACAAAATCTCTTTTGTTCTTTCGGTGGTTTATGCCTACAATGATACTGTTGATAGACGAGTTTTATGGCGGGAGTTGGATGGGATTAATACTCAGTTTGTGGAAATAGGTGATGGGAAATCATGGTGTATAATGGGTGATTTTAACACCTTTATTGGTGCTCATGAATCTAACCGTCCTCCCCCTCGGGACCATAGAGGTACTTCTGAATTTCGTGACTGTGTCCATCATCTTGGAGTTGTTGACTTACACTTCTCTGGTGATCTCTTCACATGGCGTGATTGCAGCCTTGACAATCCCCTTATGCGAAAGCTTGATAGAGTGCTTGTCAATGATAATTGGTTGTCCACTTTTGATTTATCCCGAGCTAGATTTCTGCCACGAGGCCTTTCGGACCACAATCCTGCAGTTGTGGAGTTGGGAATAGCACAAAATAGAACCTTTAAACCTTTCCAGGTGTTTCATCATTTGCTCGAACACCCTGATTTTGATAAGGTTATTAGTGATGCCTGGGAAGGAGTTGATACGGGGAATGCTTGGTTTATTTTGACCAACAAATTGAAGAGAGCCAAATCTGGCTTGAAGCTTTTGAACAGAAAGCAGGGCAATCTGAACTCTGCTGTTGAGCACGCGAAGGATGCCCTCTTCCGTTTTCAGGAAGATATGCCTTCATGTCCGGATAAAGATTGTCTTGAAGAGGAGATGCGTCTTATGAACAATCTGAAATCCGTCTTGGACAGGCAAGAAATTTTACTCAAGCAAAAATCTCGTATTAAATGGCTTGATTATGGTGACGGGAACAATCGCTACTTCTTTAATAGTTGTAAAGCTCGGTGGAACACCAACAAAATTTTATCTCTAGACTGTGGAGGTTTTGTTGCCAGCACCCAAAGAGAGATTTCTGGTGTTGCAGTTAACTATTACCAAAGCATTATGGGTTCAAGAAGGGATGTGGCACCTCTTCCAGAGCATCTTCACCTGCATAGTCTGACTGAAACGCAAAGAGCTCTCATGATTCGCTCTTTCTCTAATGAGGAAATTTACCAAGTCATTCACAGCATGCCAAAACATAAGAGTCCTGGTCCAGATGGATGGACTGCGGAGTTTTTCTCGCGAGCTTGGCATATTCTGGGTTCGGATGTGTGTCGTGCGATACATTCTTTTTTTGAGCAACAACATCTTCCTCGCATTATAAATTCTGCAGCTCTCGCTTTAATCCCAAAAATTCAGAATGCTTCCTCCATGACTCATTATAGACCCATCTCGTGTTGTAATGTACTGTACAAGGTCATCACGAAATTGTTGGCACAGAGACTAAAGTCTGTCCTGCCAAATCTGGTATCTCCAAATCAAGCAGCTTTTGTACGGGGTAGAAAAATTGGTGATCATGTATTACTAGCTCAGTCGCTTTGTAAAGACTACCATCTAAATTATGGAGGACCTCGTATTGCCTTCAAGCTGGATATATCTAAAGCATTTGATTCCTTGAATTGGGAGTTTCTATTCAATGTGCTGCATCTTCAAGGTTTTCATCCGGTGTTTGTTAACTGGCTAAAAATCTGCATTATGGGTTCAATGGTCTCCGTAAAGGTCAATGGTGTTCTTGAGGGATATTTCAAATGTCAATCCGGGCTCAAACAAGGTGATCCCTTATCTCCGTACCTATTTGTTCTTGCCATGGAAGTCTTAACTGCCACTCTGAATCAAGCTACAAGCACTGGTGATTTTAAGTACCATAGTCGAACTAAGGAAGTTGGTATTTCGCATCTCATTTTTGCGGATGATGTTATGCTGTTTTGTAATGGGGATAATACCTCAGTCCGCATCCTTCTGGAGGCTGTTGAAGCTTTCTCCTCCATGTCAGGTCTTTATCCGAACAATTCTAAATGTGTGACATTTTTTGGTAATGTACTACAAGTTGTTTCCAACTTCAATCGAGTCAATAATGAAGCTACAAGTTGTTTCCGGGCTCAAATGAGAAAAGATGAAACTAAAAGTTTTTTCCAACTTCAAACAACTAAAAATGAAGCTACAAGTTGTTTTCAACTTCAAACAAGTCTGAAATGAAGATACAAGTTGTTTCCAACTTCAATCGAGTAAATAATGAAGCCACAAGTTCTTTCCGGGCTCAAACGAGTAAAGATGAAACTAAAAGTTGTTTCCAACTTCAAACAACCGAAAATGAAGCTACAAATGTTTTCGACTTCAAACAAGTCTGAAATGAAGCTACAAGTTGTTTCCAACTTCAATCGAGTCAATAATGAAGCTACAAGTTGTTTCTAACTTCAATCGAGTCAATAATGAAGCTACAAGTTGTTTCCAGGCTCAAACGAGTAAAGATGAAACTAAAAGTCGTTTCCAACTTCAAACAACCGAAAATGAAGCTGCAAGTTCTTTTCAACTTCAAACCTGTCTGAAAGGAAGTTACAAGTTGTTTCCAACTTTAATAGAGTCAATAATGAAGCTATAAGTTGTTTCCCAGCTCAAACGAGTAAAGATGAAACTAAAAGTCGCTTCCAACTTCAAACAACCGAAAATGAAGCTACAAGTTGATCAACATCAAACAAGTCTGAAATGAAGCTAAAAGTTGTTTCCAACTTGAATCGAGTCAATAATGAAGCTACAAGTTGTTTCCGGGCTCAAACGAGTAAAGATGAAACTAAAAGTTGTTTCGAAATTCAAACAACCAAAAATGAAGCTACAAGTTGTTTTCAACATCAAACAAGTCTGAAATAAAACTACAAGTTGTTTCCAACTTCAATCGACTCAATAATGAAGCTACAAGTTGTTTCCGGGCTCAAACGAGAAAAGATGAAACTAAAAGTTGTTTCGAACTTTAAACAACCGAAAATGAAGCTACAAGTTGATCAACATCAAACAAGTCTGAAATGAAGCTACAAGTTGTTTCCAACTTCAATCGAGTCAATAATGAAGCTACAAGTTGTTTCCGGGCTCAAACGAGTAAAGATGAAACTAAAAGTTGTTTCGAACTTCAAACAACTGAAAATGAAGGTACAAGTTGTTTTCAACATCAAACAAGTCTGAAATGAAGCTACAAGTTGTTTCCAACTTCAATCGAGTCAATAATGAAGCTACAAGTTTTTTCCGGGCTCAAACGAGTAAAGATGAAACTAAAAGTTGGTTCCAACTTCAAACAACCGAAAATGAAGCTACAAGTTGTTTTCAACATCAAACAAGTCTGAAATAAAACTACAAGTTGTTTCCAACTTCAATCGAGTCAATAATGAAGCTACAAGTTGTTTCCGGGCTCAAATGAGAAAAGATGAAACTAAAAGTTGGTTCCAACTTCAAACAACCGAAAATGAAGCTACAAGTTGTTTTCAACATCAAACAAGTCTGAAATAAAGCTACAAGTTGTTTCCAACTTCAATCGAGTCAATAATGAAGCTACAAGTTGTTTACGGGCTCAAATGAGAAAAGATGAAACTAAAAGTTGTTTCCAACTTCAAACAACTAAAAATGAAGCTACAAGTTGTTTTCAACTTCAAACAAGTCTGAAATGAAGATACAAGTTGTTTCCAACTTCAATCGAGTAAATAATGAAGCCACAAGTTCTTTCCGGGCTCAAACGAGTAAAGATGAAACTAAAAGTTGTTTCCAACTTCAAACAACCGAAAATGAAGCTACAAATGTTTTCGACTTCAAACAAGTCTGAAATGAAGCTACAAGTTGTTTCCAACTTCAATCGAGTCAATAATGAAGCTACAAGTTGTTTCCAACTTCAATCGAGTCAATAATGAAGCTACAAGTTGTTTCCAACTTCAATCGAGTCAATAATGAAGCTACAAGTTGTTTCCAGGCTCAAACGAGTAAAGATGAAACTAAAAGTTGTTTCGAACTTCAAACAACTGAAAATGAAGCTACAAGTTGTTTTCAACATCAAACAAGTCTGAAATGAAGCTACAAGTTGTTTCCAACTTCAATCGAGTCAATAATGAAGCTACAAGTTTTTTCCGGGCTCAAACGAGTAAAGATGAAACTAAAAGTTGGTTCCAACTTCAAACAACCGAAAATGAAGCTACAAGTTGTTTTCAACATCAAACAAGTCTGAAATAAAACTACAAGTTGTTTCCAACTTCAATCGAGTCAATAATGAAGCTACAAGTTGTTTCCGGGCTCAAATGAGAAAAGATGAAACTAAAAGTTGGTTCCAACTTCAAACAACCGAAAATGAAGCTACAAGTTGTTTTCAACATCAAACAAGTCTGAAATAAAGCTACAAGTTGTTTCCAACTTCAATCGAGTCAATAATGAAGCTACAAGTTGTTTCCGGGCTCAAATGAGAAAAGATGAAACTAAAAGTTGTTTCCAACTTCAAACAACTAAAAATGAAGCTACAAGTTGTTTTCAACTTCAAACAAGTCTGAAATGAAGATACAAGTTGTTTCCAACTTCAATCGAGTAAATAATGAAGCCACAAGTTCTTTCCGGGCTCAAACGAGTAAAGATGAAACTAAAAGTTGTTTCCAACTTCAAACAACCGAAAATGAAGCTACAAATGTTTTCGACTTCAAACAAGTCTGAAATGAAGCTACAAGTTGTTTCCAACTTCAATCGAGTCAATAATGAAGCTACAAGTTGTTTCCAACTTCAATCGAGTCAATAATGAAGCTACAAGTTGTTTCCAACTTCAATCGAGTCAATAATGAAGCTACATGTTGTTTCCAGGCTCAAACGAGTAAAGATGAAACTAAAAGTCGTTTCCAACTTCAAACAACCGAAAATGAAGCTGCAAGTTCTTTTCAACTTCAAACCTGTCTGAAAGGAAGTTACAAGTTGTTTCCAACTTTAATAGAGTCAATAATGAAGCTATAAGTTGTTTCCCAGCTCAAACGAGTAAAGATGAAACTAAAAGTCGCTTCCAACTTCAAACAACCGAAAATGAAGCTACAAGTTGATCAACATCAAACAAGTCTGAAATGAAGCTAAAAGTTGTTTCCAACTTCAATCGACTCAATAATGAAGCTACAAGTTGTTTCTGGGCTCAAACGAGAAAAGATGAAACTAAAAGTTGTTTCGAACTTTAAACAACCGAAAATGAAGCTACAAGTTGATCAACATCAAACAAGTCTGAAATAAACAACCGAAAATGAAGTTACAAGTTGATCAACATCAAACAAGTCTGAAATGAAGCTACAAGTTGTTTCCAACTTCAATCGAGTCAATAATGAAGCTACAAGTTGTTTCCGGGCTCAAACGAGTAAAGATGAAACTAAAAGTTGTTTCGAACTTCAAACAACTGAAAATGAAGCTACAAGTTGTTTTCAACATCAAACAAGTCTATAATGAAGCTACAAGTTGTTTCCAACTTCAATCGAGTCAATAATGAAGCTACAAGTTGTGTCCGGGCTCAAACGAGTAAAGATGAAACTAAAAGTTGGTTCCAACTTCAAACAACCGAAAATGAAGCTACAAGTTTTCAACATCAAACAAGTCTGAAATAAAGCTACAAGTTGTTTCCAACTTCAATCGAGTCAATAATGAAGCTACAAGTTGTTTCCGGGCTCAAATGAGAAAAGATGAAACTAAAAGTTGTTTCCAACTTCAAACAACTAAAAATGAAGCTACAAGTTGTTTTCAACTTCAAACAAGTCTGAAATGAAGATACAAGTTGTTTCCAACTTCAATCGAGTAAATAATAAAGCCACAAGTTCTTTCCGGGCTCAAACGAGTAAAGATGAAACTAAAAGTTGTTTCCAACTTCAAACAACCGAAAATGAAGCTACAAATGTTTTCGACTTCAAACAAGTCTGAAATGAAGCTACAAGTTGTTTCCAACTTCAATCGAGTCAATAATGAAGCTACAAGTTGTTTCCAACTTCAATCGAGTCAATAATGAAGCTACAAGTTGTTTCCAGGCTCAAACGAGTAAAGATGAAACTAAAAGTCGTTTCCAACTTCAAACAACCGAAAATGAAGCTGCAAGTTGTTTTCAACTTCAAACCTGTCTGAAATGAAGTTACAAGTTGTTTCCAACTTTAATAGAGTCAATAATGAAGCTACAAGTTGTTTCCCAGCTCAACCGAGTAAAGATGAAACTAAAAGTCGCTTCCAACTTCAAACAACCGAAAATGAAGCTCCAAGTTGATCAACATCAAACAAGTCTGAAATGAAGCTAAAAGTTGTTTCCAACTTTAATCGAGTCAATAATGAAGCTACAAGTTGTTTCCGGGCTCAAACGAGTAAAGATGAAACTAAAAGTTGTTTCGAAATTCAAACCAAAAATGAAGCTACAAGTTGTTTTCAACATCAAACAAGTCTGAAATAAAACTACAAGTTGTTTCCAACTTCAATCGACTCAATAATGAAGCTACAAGTTGTTTCTAGGCTCAAACGAGAAAAGATGAAACTAAAAGTTGTTTCGAACTTTAAACAACCGAAAATGAAGCTACAAGTTGATCAACATCAAACAAGTCTGAAATGAAGGTACAAGTTGTTTCCAACTTCAATCGAGTCAATAATGAAGCTACAAGTTGTTTCCGGGCTCAAACGAGTAAAGATGAAACTAAAAGTTGTTTCGAACTTCAAACAACTGAAAATGAAGCTACAAGTTGTTTTCAACATCAAAAAAGTCTGAAATGAAGCTACAAGTTGTTTCCAACTTCAATCGAGTCAATAATGAAGCTACAAGTTTTTTCCGGGCTCAAACGAGTAAAGATGAAACTAAAAGTTGGTTCCAACTTCAAACAACCGAAAATGAAGCTACAAGTTGTTTTCAACATCAAACAAGTCTGAAATAAAGCTACAAGTTGTTTCCAACTTCAATCGACTCAATAATGAAGCTACAAGTTGTTTCTGGGCTCAAACGAGAAAAGATGAAACTAAAAGTTGTTTCGAACTTTAAACAACCGAAAATGAAGTTACAAGTTGATCAACATCAAACAAGTCTGAAATGAAGCTACAAGTTGTTTCCAACTTCAATCGAGTCAATAATGAAGCTACAAGTTGTTTCCGGGCTCAAACGAGTAAAGATGAAACTAAAAGTTGTTTCGAACTTCAAACAACTGAAAATGAAGCTACAAGTTGTTTTCAACATCAAACAAGTCTATAATGAAGCTACAAGTTGTTTCCAACTTCAATCGAGTCAATAATGAAGCTACAAGTTGTGTCCGGGCTCAAACGAGTAAAGATGAAACTAAAAGTTGGTTCCAACTTCAAACAACCGAAAATGAAGCTACAAGTTTTCAACATCAAACAAGTCTGAAATAAAGCTACAAGTTGTTTCCAACTTCAATCGAGTCAATAATGAAGCTACAAGTTGTTTCCGGGCTCAAATGAGAAAAGATGAAACTAAAAGTTGTTTCCAACTTCAAACAACTAAAAATGAAGCTACAAGTTGTTTTCAACTTCAAACAAGTCTGAAATGAAGATACAAGTTGTTTCCAACTTCAATCGAGTAAATAATAAAGCCACAAGTTCTTTCCGGGCTCAAACGAGTAAAGATGAAACTAAAAGTTGTTTCCAACTTCAAACAACCGAAAATGAAGCTACAAATGTTTTCGACTTCAAACAAGTCTGAAATGAAGCTACAAGTTGTTTCCAACTTCAATCGAGTCAATAATGAAGCTACAAGTTGTTTCCAACTTCAATCGAGTCAATAATGAAGCTACAAGTTGTTTCCAGGCTCAAACGAGTAAAGATGAAACTAAAAGTCGTTTCCAACTTCAAACAACCGAAAATGAAGCTGCAAGTTGTTTTCAACTTCAAACCTGTCTGAAATGAAGTTACAAGTTGTTTCCAACTTTAATAGAGTCAATAATGAAGCTACAAGTTGTTTCCCAGCTCAACCGAGTAAAGATGAAACTAAAAGTCGCTTCCAACTTCAAACAACCGAAAATGAAGCTCCAAGTTGATCAACATCAAACAAGTCTGAAATGAAGCTAAAAGTTGTTTCCAACTTTAATCGAGTCAATAATGAAGCTACAAGTTGTTTCCGGGCTCAAACGAGTAAAGATGAAACTAAAAGTTGTTTCGAAATTCAAACCAAAAATGAAGCTACAAGTTGTTTTCAACATCAAACAAGTCTGAAATAAAACTACAAGTTGTTTCCAACTTCAATCGACTCAATAATGAAGCTACAAGTTGTTTCTGGGCTCAAACGAGAAAAGATGAAACTAAAAGTTGTTTCGAACTTTAAACAACCGAAAATGAAGCTACAAGTTGATCAACATCAAACAAGTCTGAAATGAAGGTACAAGTTGTTTCCAACTTCAATCGAGTCAATAATGAAGCTACAAGTTGTTTCCGGGCTCAAACGAGTAAAGATGAAACTAAAAGTTGTTTCGAACTTCAAACAACTGAAAATGAAGCTACAAGTTGTTTTCAACATCAAAAAAGTCTGAAATGAAGCTACAAGTTGTTTCCAACTTCAATCGAGTCAATAATGAAGCTACAAGTTTTTTCCGGGCTCAAACGAGTAAAGATGAAACTAAAAGTTGGTTCCAACTTCAAACAACCGAAAATGAAGCTACAAGTTGTTTTCAACATCAAACAAGTCTGAAATAAAGCTACAAGTTGTTTCCAACTTCAATCGACTCAATAATGAAGCTACAAGTTGTTTCTGGGCTCAAACGAGAAAAGATGAAACTAAAAGTTGTTTCGAACTTTAAACAATCGAAAATGAAGCTACAAGTTGATCAACATCAAACAAGTCTGAAATGAAGCTACAAGTTGTTTCCAACTTCAATCGAGTCAATAATGAAGCTACAAGTTGTTTCCGGGCTCAAACGAGTAAAGATGAAACTAAAAGTTGTTTCGAACTTCAAACAACTGAAAATGAAGCTACAAGTTGTTTTCAACATCAAACAAGTCTATAATGAAGCTACAAGTTGTTTCCAACTTCAATCGAGTCAATAATGAAGCTACAAGTTGTGTCCGGGCTCAAACGAGTAAAGATGAAACTAAAAGTTGGTTCCAACTTCAAACAACCGAAAATGAAGCTACAAGTTTTCAACATCAAACAAGTCTGAAATAAAGCTACAAGTTGTTTCCAACTTCAATCGAGTCAATAATGAAGCTACAAGTTGTTTCCGGGCTCAAATGAGAAAAGATGAAACTAAAAGTTGTTTCCAACTTCAAACAACTAAAAATGAAGCTACAAGTTGTTTTCAACTTCAAACAAGTCTGAAATGAAGATACAAGTTGTTTCCAACTTCAATCGAGTAAATAATAAAGCCACAAGTTCTTTCCGGGCTCAAACGAGTAAAGATGAAACTAAAAGTTGTTTCCAACTTCAAACAACCGAAAATGAAGCTACAAATGTTTTCGACTTCAAACAAGTCTGAAATGAAGCTACAAGTTGTTTCCAACTTCAATCGAGTCAATAATGAAGCTACAAGTTGTTTCCAACTTCAATCGAGTCAATAATGAAGCTACAAGTTGTTTCCAGGCTCAAACGAGTAAAGATGAAACTAAAAGTCGTTTCCAACTTCAAACAACCGAAAATGAAGCTGCAAGTTGTTTTCAACTTCAAACCTGTCTGAAATGAAGTTACAAGTTGTTTCCAACTTTAATAGAGTCAATAATGAAGCTACAAGTTGTTTCCCAGCTCAACCGAGTAAAGATGAAACTAAAAGTCGCTTCCAACTTCAAACAACCGAAAATGAAGCTCCAAGTTGATCAACATCAAACAAGTCTGAAATGAAGCTAAAAGTTGTTTCCAACTTTAATCGAGTCAATAATGAAGCTACAAGTTGTTTCCGGGCTCAAACGAGTAAAGATGAAACTAAAAGTTGTTTCGAAATTCAAACCAAAAATGAAGCTACAAGTTGTTTTCAACATCAAACAAGTCTGAAATAAAACTACAAGTTGTTTCCAACTTCAATCGACTCAATAATGAAGCTACAAGTTGTTTCTGGGCTCAAACGAGAAAAGATGAAACTAAAAGTTGTTTCGAACTTTAAACAACCGAAAATGAAGCTACAAGTTGATCAACATCAAACAAGTCTGAAATGAAGGTACAAGTTGTTTCCAACTTCAATCGAGTCAATAATGAAGCTACAAGTTGTTTCCGGGCTCAAACGAGTAAAGATGAAACTAAAAGTTGTTTCGAACTTCAAACAACTGAAAATGAAGCTACAAGTTGTTTTCAACATCAAAAAAGTCTGAAATGAAGCTACAAGTTGTTTCCAACTTCAATCGAGTCAATAATGAAGCTACAAGTTTTTTCCGGGCTCAAACGAGTAAAGATGAAACTAAAAGTTGGTTCCAACTTCAAACAACCGAAAATGAAGCTACAAGTTGTTTTCAACATCAAACAAGTCTGAAATAAAGCTACAAGTTGTTTCCAACTTCAATCGACTCAATAATGAAGCTACAAGTTGTTTCTGGGCTCAAACGAGAAAAGATGAAACTAAAAGTTGTTTCGAACTTTAAACAATCGAAAATGAAGCTACAAGTTGATCAACATCAAACAAGTCTGAAATGAAGCTACAAGTTGTTTCCAACTTCAATCGAGTCAATAATGAAGCTACAAGTTGTTTCCGGGCTCAAACGAGTAAAGATGAAACTAAAAGTTGTTTCGAACTTCAAACAACTGAAAATGAAGCTACAAGTTGTTTTCAACATCAAACAAGTCTATAATGAAGCTACAAGTTGTTTCCAACTTCAATCGAGTCAATAATGAAGCTACAAGTTGTGTCCGGGCTCAAACGAGTAAAGATGAAACTAAAAGTTGGTTCCAACTTCAAACAACCGAAAATGAAGCTACAAGTTTTCAACATCAAACAAGTCTGAAATAAAGCTACAAGTTGTTTCCAACTTCAATCGAGTCAATAATGAAGCTACAAGTTGTTTCCGGGCTCAAATGAGAAAAGATGAAACTAAAAGTTGTTTCCAACTTCAAACAACTAAAAATGAAGCTACAAGTTGTTTTCAACTTCAAACAAGTCTGAAATGAAGATACAAGTTGTTTCCAACTTCAATCGAGTAAATAATAAAGCCACAAGTTCTTTCCGGGCTCAAACGAGTAAAGATGAAACTAAAAGTTGTTTCCAACTTCAAACAACCGAAAATGAAGCTACAAATGTTTTCGACTTCAAACAAGTCTGAAATGAAGCTACAAGTTGTTTCCAACTTCAATCGAGTCAATAATGAAGCTACAAGTTGTTTCCAACTTCAATCGAGTCAATAATGAAGCTACAAGTTGTTTCCAGGCTCAAACGAGTAAAGATGAAACTAAAAGTCGTTTCCAACTTCAAACAACCGAAAATGAAGCTGCAAGTTGTTTTCAACTTCAAACCTGTCTGAAATGAAGTTACAAGTTGTTTCCAACTTTAATAGAGTCAATAATGAAGCTACAAGTTGTTTCCCAGCTCAACCGAGTAAAGATGAAACTAAAAGTCGCTTCCAACTTCAAACAACCGAAAATGAAGCTCCAAGTTGATCAACATCAAACAAGTCTGAAATGAAGCTAAAAGTTGTTTCCAACTTTAATCGAGTCAATAATGAAGCTACAAGTTGTTTCCGGGCTCAAACGAGTAAAGATGAAACTAAAAGTTGTTTCGAAATTCAAACCAAAAATGAAGCTACAAGTTGTTTTCAACATCAAACAAGTCTGAAATAAAACTACAAGTTGTTTCCAACTTCAATCGACTCAATAATGAAGCTACAAGTTGTTTCTGGGCTCAAACGAGAAAAGATGAAACTAAAAGTTGTTTCGAACTTTAAACAACCGAAAATGAAGCTACAAGTTGATCAACATCAAACAAGTCTGAAATGAAGGTACAAGTTGTTTCCAACTTCAATCGAGTCAATAATGAAGCTACAAGTTGTTTCCGGGCTCAAACGAGTAAAGATGAAACTAAAAGTTGTTTCGAACTTCAAACAACTGAAATTGAAGCTACAAGTTGTTTTCAACATCAAACAAGTCTGAAATGAAGCTACAAGTTGTTTCCAACTTCAATCGAGTCAATAATGAAGCTACAAGTTTTTTCCGGGCTCAAACGAGTAAAGATGAAACTAAAAGTTGGTTCCAACTTCAAACAACCGAAAATGAAGCTACAAGTTGTTTTCAACATCAAACAAGTCTGAAATAAAGCTACAAGTTGTTTCCAACTTCAATCGACTCAATAATGAAGCTACAAGTTGTTTCTGGGCTCAAACGAGAAAAGATGAAACTAAAAGTTGTTTCGAACTTTAAACAACCGAAAATGAAGCTACAAGTTGATCAACATCAAACAAGTCTGAAATGAAGCTACAAGTTGTTTCCAACTTCAATCGAGTCAATAATGAAGCTACAAGTTGTTTCCGGGCTCAAACGAGTAAAGATGAAACTAAAAGTTGTTTCGAACTTCAAACAACTGAAAATGAAGCTACAAGTTGTTTTCAACATCAAACAAGTCTGAAATGAAGCTACAAGTTGTTTCCAACTTCAATCGAGTCAATAATGAAGCTACAAGTTTTTTCCGGGCTCAAACGAGTAAAGATGAAACTAAAAGTTGGTTCCAACTTCAAACAACCGAAAATGAAGCTACAAGTTGTTTTCAACATCAAACAAGTCTGAAATAAAGCTACAAGTTGTTTCCAACTTCAATCGAGTCAATAATGAAGCTACAAGTTGTTTCCGGGCTCAAATGAGAAAAGATGAAACTAAAAGTTGTTTCCAACTTCAAACAACTAAAAATGAAGCTACAAGTTGTTTTCAACTTCAAACAAGTCTGAAATGAAGATACAAGTTGTTTCCAACTTCAATCGAGTAAATAATAAAGCCACAAGTTCTTTCCGGGCTCAAACGAGTAAAGATGAATCTAAAAGTTGTTTCCAACTTCAAACAACCGAAAATGAAGCTACAAATGTTTTCGACTTCAAACAAGTCTGAAATGAAGCTACAAGTTGTTTCCAACTTCAATCGAGTCAATAATGAAGCTACAAGTTGTTTCCAACTTCAATCGAGTCAATAATGAAGCTAAAAGTTGTTTCCAGGCTCAAACGAGTAAAGATGAAACTAAAAGTCGTTTCCAACTTCAAACAACCGAAAATGAAGCTGCAAGTTGTTTTCAACTTCAAACCTGTCTGAAATGAAGTTACAAGTTGTTTCCAACTTTAATAGAGTCAATAATGAAGCTACAAGTTGTTTCCCAGCTCAACCGAGTAAAGATGAAACTAAAAGTCGCTTCCAACTTCAAACAACCGAAAATGAAGCTCCTAGTTGATCAACATCAAACAAGTCTGAAATGAAGCTAAAAGTTGTTTCCAACTTTAATCGAGTCAATAATGAAGCTACAAGTTGTTTCCGGGCTCAAACGAGTAAAGATGAAACTAAAAGTTGTTTCGAAATTCAAACCAAAAATGAAGCTACAAGTTGTTTTCAACATCAAACAAGTCTGAAATAAAACTACAAGTTGTTTCCAACTTCAATCGACTCAATAATGAAGCTACAAGTTGTTTCTGGGCTCAAACGAGAAAAGATGAAACTAAAAGTTGTTTCGAACTTTAAACAACCGAAAATGAAGCTACAAGTTGATCAACATCAAACAAGTCTGAAATGAAGGTACAAGTTGTTTCCAACTTCAATCGAGTCAATAATGAAGCTACAAGTTGTTTCCGGGCTCAAACGAGTAAAGATGAAACTAAAAGTTGTTTCGAACTTCAAACAACTGAAAATGAAGCTACAAGTTGTTTTCAACATCAAACAAGTCTGAAATGAAGCTACAAGTTGTTTCCAACTTCAATCGAGTCAATAATGAAGCTACAAGTTTTTTCCGGGCTCAAACGAGTAAAGATGAAACTAAAAGTTGGTTCCAACTTCAAACAACCGAAAATGAAGCTACAAGTTGTTTTCAACATCAAACAAGTCTGAAATAAAGCTACAAGTTGTTTCCAACTTCAATCGACTCAATAATGAAGCTACAAGTTGTTTCTGGGCTCAAACGAGAAAAGATGAAACTAAAAGTTGTTTCGAACTTTAAACAACCGAAAATGAAGCTACAAGTTGATCAACATCAAACAAGTCTGAAATGAAGCTACAAGTTGTTTCCAACTTCAATCGAGTCAATAATGAAGCTACAAGTTGTTTCCGGGCTCAAACGAGTAAAGATGAAACTAAAAGTTGTTTCGAACTTCAAACAACTGAAAATGAAGCTACAAGTTGTTTTCAACATCAAACAAGTCTGAAATGAAGCTACAAGTTGTTTCCAACTTCAATCGAGTCAATAATGAAGCTACAAGTTTTTTCCGGGCTCAAACGAGTAAAGATGAAACTAAAAGTTGGTTCCAACTTCAAACAACCGAAAATGAAGCTACAAGTTGTTTTCAACATCAAACAAGTCTGAAATAAAGCTACAAGTTGTTTCCAACTTCAATCGAGTCAATAATGAAGCTACAAGTTGTTTCCGGGCTCAAATGAGAAAAGATGAAACTAAAAGTTGTTTCCAACTTCAAACAACTAAAAATGAAGCTACAAGTTGTTTTCAACTTCAAACAAGTCTGAAATGAAGATACAAGTTGTTTCCAACTTCAATCGAGTAAATAATAAAGCCACAAGTTCTTTCCGGGCTCAAACGAGTAAAGATGAATCTAAAAGTTGTTTCCAACTTCAAACAACCGAAAATGAAGCTACAAATGTTTTCGACTTCAAACAAGTCTGAAATGAAGCTACAAGTTGTTTCCAACTTCAATCGAGTCAATAATGAAGCTACAAGTTGTTTCCAACTTCAATCGAGTCAATAATGAAGCTAAAAGTTGTTTCCAGGCTCAAACGAGTAAAGATGAAACTAAAAGTCGTTTCCAACTACAAACAACCGAAAATGAAGCTGCAAGTTGTTTTCAACTTCAAACCTGTCTGAAATGAAGTTACAAGTTGTTTCCAACTTTAATAGAGTCAATAATGAAGCTACAAGTTGTTTCCCAGCTCAACCGAGTAAAGATGAAACTAAAAGTCGCTTCCAACTTCAAACAACCGAAAATGAAGCTCCTAGTTGATCAACATCAAACAAGTCTGAAATGAAGCTAAAAGTTGTTTCCAACTTTAATCGAGTCAATAATGAAGCTACAAGTTGTTTCCGGGCTCAAACGAGTAAAGATGAAACTAAAAGTTGTTTCGAAATTCAAACCAAAAATGAAGCTACAAGTTGTTTTCAACATCAAACAAGTCTGAAATAAAACTACAAGTTGTTTCCAACTTCAATCGACTCAATAATGAAGCTACAAGTTGTTTCTGGGCTCAAACGAGAAAAGATGAAACTAAAAGTTGTTTCGAACTTTAAACAACCGAAAATGAAGCTACAAGTTGATCAACATCAAACAAGTCTGAAATGAAGGTACAAGTTGTTTCCAACTTCAATCGAGTCAATAATGAAGCTACAAGTTGTTTCCGGGCTCAAACGAGTAAAGATGAAACTAAAAGTTGTTTCGAACTTCAAACAACTGAAAATGAAGCTACAAGTTGTTTTCAACATCAAACAAGTCTGAAATGAAGCTACAAGTTGTTTCCAACTTCAATCGAGTCAATAATGAAGCTACAAGTTTTTTCCGGGCTCAAACGAGTAAAGATGAAACTAAAAGTTGGTTCCAACTTCAAACAACCGAAAATGAAGCTACAAGTTGTTTTCAACATCAAACAAGTCTGAAATAAAGCTACAAGTTGTTTCCAACTTCAATCGAGTCAATAATGAAGCTACAAGTTGTTTCCGGGCTCAAATGAGAAAAGATGAAACTAAAAGTTGTTTCCAACTTCAAACAACTAAAAATGAAGCTACAAGTTGTTTTCAACTTCAAACAAGTCTGAAATGAAGATACAAGTTGTTTCCAACTTCAATCGAGTAAATAATAAAGCCACAAGTTCTTTCCGGGCTCAAACGAGTAAAGATGAATCTAAAAGTTGTTTCCAACTTCAAACAACCGAAAATGAAGCTACAAATGTTTTCGACTTCAAACAAGTCTGAAATGAAGCTACAAGTTGTTTCCAACTTCAATCGAGTCAATAATGAAGCTACAAGTTGTTTCCAACTTCAATCGAGTCAATAATGAAGCTAAAAGTTGTTTCCAGGCTCAAATGAGTAAAGATGAAACTAAAAGTCGTTTCCAACTTCAAACAACCGAAAATGAAGCTGCAAGTTGTTTTCAACTTCAAACCTGTCTGAAATGAAGTTACAAGTTGTTTCCAACTTTAATAGAGTCAATAATGAAGCTACAAGTTGTTTCCCAGCTCAAACGAGTAAAGATGAAACTAAAAGTCGCTTCCAACTTCAAACAACCGAAAATGAAGCTACAAGTTGATCAACATCAAACAAGTCTGAAATGAAGCTAAAAGTTGTTTCCAACTTTAATCGAGTCAATAATGAAGCTACAAGTTGTTTCCGGGCTCAAAGGAGTAAAGATGAAACTAAAAGTTGTTTCGAAATTCAAACCAAAAATGAAGCTACAAGTTGTTTTCAACATCAAACAAGTCTGAAATAAAACTAAAAGTTGTTTCCAACTTCAATCGACTCAATAATGAAGCTACAAGTTGTTTCTGGGCTCAAACGAGAAAAGATGAAACTAAAAGTTGTTTCGAACTTTAAACAACCGAAAATGAAGCTACAAGTTGATCAACATCAAACAAGTCTGAAATGAAGCTACAAGTTGTTTCCAACTTCAATCGAGTCAATAATGAAGCTACAAGTGTTTCCGGGCTCAAACGAGTAAAGATGAAACTAAAAGTTGTTTCGAACTTCAAACAACTGAAAATGAAGCTACAAGTTGTTTCAACATCAAACAAGTCTGAAATGAAGCTACAAGTTGTTTCCAACTTCAATCGAGTCAATAATGAAGCTACAAGTTGTTTCCGGGCTCAAACGAGTAAAGATGAAACTAAAAGTTGTTCCAACTCAAACAACCGAAAATGAAGCTACAAGTTGTTTTCAACATCAAACAAGTCTGAAATAAAGCTACAAGTTGTTTCCAACTTCAATCGAGTCAATAATGAAGCTACAAGTTGTTTCCGGGCTCAAATGAGAAAAGATGAAACTAAAAGTTGTTTCCAACTTCAAACAAACTAAAAATGAAGCTACAAGTTGTTTTCAACTTCAAACAAGTCTGAAATGAAGATACAAGTTGTTTCCAACTTCAATCGAGTAAATAATAAAGCCACAAGTTCTTTCCGGGCTCAAACGAGTAAAGATGAAACTAAAAGTTGTTTCCAACTTCAAACAAAGAAAATGAAGCTACAAATGTTTTCGACTTCAAACAAGTCTGAAATGAAGCTACAAGTTGTTTCCAACGGCAATCGAGTCAATAATGAAGCTACAAGTTGTTTCCAACTTCAAACGAGTCAATAATGAAGCTACAAGTTGTTTCCAGGCTCAAACGAGTAAAGATGAAACTAAAAGTCGTTTCCAACTCAACAACCGAAAATGAAGCTGGCAAGTGGTGTTACAACTCAAACCTTCTGAAATGAAGTAAAAAGTTGTTTCCAAATTTAATAGAGTCAATAATGAAGCACAAGGGTTTCCCAGGCTCAACAGTAAAGAATAAACTAAAAGAGGCGCTTCAAACTCAAACACCGAAAATGAAGCTACAGTTGATCAACATCAACAAGTCCTGAATGAAGCTAAAAGTTGTTTC